>NW_010240636.1:0-30649 GCF_000690775.1 Eurypyga helias | reverse complement strand
GAGTCTGTTGGTAGCTGCTGCGGCATGGCGCTGGTGGTGCTCAAGCCTGCGAGTCCAGCCTTGAACCAGAGCTCCTGCTTTGCAGCATGGGGCTGGGGGGAAGGGGGGGTCACTGGGGCTGGCCAAGAGCCTCCTCTGTGAGCAGACATGTAGCCTCTAATCTCAGATCTAGCAAATACGTCAGTATTTGCACAACGCTGGATATAAGCAACACACACAGTTTACATGAAAATCCCAACTGTGAGCTGGTACAAGCTACTTCTGCTCAGGGCATCCCTGACAGAGCTGTGCCTGAAGGGATGAGCTACAAGGTGGGGTGAGGACAAGCCTCCTGGATCAGTGTTGGTGAGGAGGGTACCATTTGATAAGCCATCACAGACCTTGTCACAGGCCTGCAGCCAGCGAGGCCGAATGAGACATCCCCAGGCTCTGGAGGAGGGCAGCAGACAGCGATTATCTCCCCTGACCTGCCCCAAGAGAGGAATTTTGTCTGCCTTACTGAGTGTCCCAGCTATTTGCCAGACAGCAAAGGAAACAGACTCAGGAAGAACAGGTCCAGCTTGAAGGTTTTTTAAATACTTGTGGTTAAATACACCCTGCTTTGCCTTCAGCATTTCCCTGCTGCCTAATCTTCCTTCTGTATTTCTAGAATCCACCTTTCTCCCACCCTTCTTCCCTGCTGAATCCTGCCCACTCATTCAGCTCCTGCCTGTGTCATGGTGTTTTTCTTTCTCCGGTGGTCCTCTTTTGGTCCAGTTCCTAAACTCACCACCTGTTTTCTCTCTCCCTTCCTCAACCTAATTTTTCCATCACCCTGTTTGCTCCACCACTGCAATCAAACCAAGTAGCAGGTCAATCCAGCCCTGCACTATCTCACATCTCCCACGAGGAGTCCTCACGTCTGCCATGGCTCTGAAGAGGCTCAGCTATAAGATGAATTGTCACGATTAACAGTGCCTGTAACAAGGGGCTGATCATGTTCACTTCTTCCAGCATTTGGCAAGCCTTCACCCAGGCTTCAGAGGGAGAGGTCACAGGAGGACACATGGAGGAAATAGGTCTTTCCAAAACAGATGACACTGTGTGGACCTACCCCAAGAGCCCACCCCACAGCCTCAGAGGGATGCAGGTACCCATATGCCCTTCAAAATCTAGGAGAGTTAAACATCCCACGTCTACAGGCCTTGCACTTGCTGTACCCTCCAGGGAGCTTTAGGATTTCTCCTGGTGCTTTACTGCTCAATACCTGCTCCAGAGCTGAGAACAGAGCTGCTCACTCAGCTCACTGCCCTCAGGGATGCTGGCTGCATACAAACATGCCTGTGTTTTACAGGAACACCTGTAATCATTTACCACTTTCATAGCAGGACCACCTCTACCAGAAGCTCCATGGGTAAGCTTCACCGTTAATTGGGTAATGTGCTGGTCTAAAATACCATGAGGACCTGGCTTCAATCCCATTCCTAAGAGGTGACCTGGTATGTAGCAGTCTGACTCAGTCACCGAGGGCAAGAACACTACTCTGGGTCTGGTCTAACAAATCAGCCCAGTACAGGCAACAGGCAATGACCATGTAAGTGCAATACGCAGCATAGCTGGATATAAATTCTTCAAACACCATTCTTCGGGCCTTAACCTTGTTTGCTGTGCAAGGTTTCCCTGTGCTTGCAAACAGCAATAGTGCTTAGCCCAGTGGACATACCTATAAGGGGTAATGAGTTTAAACTGAAAGTGGGAAGGTTTAGATAACAGGAAGAAATTCTTCCTGGAGAGGGTGGGGAGGCACTGGGACAGGTTGCCCGGAGAAGCTGTGGATGCCCCATCCCTGCAAGTGTCCAAGGCCAGGCTGGATGAGGCTTGGAGCAACCTGGTCTAGTGGAAGGTGTCCCTGCCCATGGCAGGGGGGTTGGAACTGGATGGTCTTTAAGGTCCCTTCCAACCCAAACTGTTCTGTGATTCTATAATCAGAACTAATCATTCTCTCATTATCCAAGCAGCCACCAAAAGACACCTTGTTGCCCAATGCTTTCATTTTTGCCCAAACTCGTACATCCCTACTCCTCTGCTCGTTACGCCTGAGCTACCTAGCTCATGCCAATTGTCAGAAGTGAGATTCTGGCTCTCTGCCCAAAGAGGGGGGAAAAGGCGACGCGCTCCCCATCCGGAGACTTCACAGCAGGGACTCTGTAGGAACGTGTGGGACAGCATATCCACAGGGAAATGCTTTTAAGAACATTTATAGACTTTATTTGATGACTAGTGGTTATGAGTTGTCTGGGTTTGTTGTTGTTTTTTTTTTAATCTTCCTTTCTTATCACACAAGACATTCCTTCTGGCCTCATCATCTGGTACTCATCATCCTGCTGACCTTGGCTTGGGGTGGGAGCGCGTTTTGGCTGGGCAGCACATCCTCCTAACAGCTCGCCCACCTCCCTCTCACTAACGGCGCGCGTGTGCTGCGGCGGGGCCGCCTGAGGGCGCCGCGGGGCCGCCATCTTTGGTCCCTGAGGCGGGCGGCACGAGTTGGCCTGGCAGCGCCACGCGCGGTGCATGCCACGCAAGGCGACATGCCCAGCCCGTCGGTCTCGGGCAGGGTGGCTCACAGCCCGTGCCCACAGGCTCCCGGTGTTTGGTGCCCCAAAGGAGGAGCATCTGATGCATTTCCCCTTGTCGCATAAATGCCTTTCAGGCACTGGTACGCTTAATTACAGGGAACTTGGGACATTAGGAGCCCTGATCCAATATTCAAGGGGCATTCCATGGGTTTAGCAGCCAGGAAAGGTTTGGGGAAGGTAATCCCTGGCTCAGAGGTAGTTGTACACTGGAGGTAGGCTGGAAGTGTCAGCATGTTAATGTACATACATGTTACATACAGCCAAGGCAGCGTCCAATCTTCCCAACAGTTACAGTCCACGGCCCTCAAGTAAGAGCATCATCCCTGGAAGCTCCAGCCGGATCTGAAGGACAGAGGGCACCAAAGGCAGCACAGTGCTGGGATGTTACTGTGAGCCAGCAGTATCCACCCAGCGCGACTCCGTGTCCCTGCAGCACACAAAAACCATCGTTAGTCAAGAGCTCGCAGAACACTGTCACCTGGTAAAGGAATGGCATAGCACTTGGCCATAGCAGCAAGCCCAGCAAAGCGGGAGCGAGGAGATCAGCAGTCTGCCATCAGCCTCAGCACCAGCCTCCTGGGGAGGGGGGCTGCCTGCATCTCCCCCGCTGTGGCTGCCACCCTCTGGGGCCTTTGGCCGGGGCTTGTCTCCTCCCGAGTGCCACAGACAGCACATGAGACTATCACAGCCTCCTGGCACCACAGTAATAATGGAAATCATTAGTTTCAGACACATTCCGACCAGTACAAGCAGTAGTAGCATTACTAATACATACATGCAGTTTAAATTGATGGGGCTAAGCTAAAGGGCTTTTTCTTTGAAGCACAAGGGAGTTTTTAGAACATCACCAACAGAATATTTGAATTTCTTTCTCTTTTTCATCCTTATTAACCCACTCTGCTGCTGGGAGGCAACACAGCCATGTTTTTAAAGGAGAAGCTGCTGTCAGATGAGAGCTGCCAGCAGGGAACTGTGTGATGCCAAGGGATGAACTGCAGTTATCCCTTTACATGGGCTGAGGATCTGGCCCTCACTACCCTCCCCCCTCTGTCAAGCGAACAAGATTTGAAAACTACAAGGTGTTAATGAAATGTGGAAGTTGTAAAAGAAAAGCAGCGTTGTTAGAGTTCTCTGAAGTTATGAAAACAAAGTTGAGATACAGTTTAGAAGATTAATAGCCTGCTACCTTTCCTCTTAATTACTTCATCACTAACCACTTTCTTCATTACAAATCTGGCTAAGGAAACAGGGCAAATTTCACTGAACTCTTCCTCCCTAGTCTCTAGGCTAAAGCAACTGTAACCACAAGCATTTTCCACACTCATTCCCTGCCTAGGATTTCAGTCTTATACTACCAAAGAGCAAACAGCCTCTCTGGGCTTTCTATCTCAAAGAAGCTTAAAAGGGGAGATACCACACCCCTGGTAAAGATAGAGAAACTGAGCCACACCTCGTTCTGCACTTTCCATAGTTTCATGCCTGCCTGAAGTTACTGACCCATCATTAAGTTATGGGCCTTTCACATTCAGTCTCACCATCTCTGTTCCTCCTTGAAAGATGATTCCTTCCCTCAAGCAGGGTGCAGGGCTGCCTATGCCGCAAGGCCCAGGGGCCCAAAACCACCTTGGCTTTTCTGTGGAGCAAAGAAAGTTCAGTTCCAAAGCAGTTGGGATTAAAAGAGGAATAGAGCGAAGCAGACCCAAGCAGTGTGAGCGTTCATCTTCGGCTTGATATTCCTAGAAACAAAGAAAAAAAATTTAAAATTAAACCACCTCCGCAGACTGCAGATTCCCAAATGCCTTAAGAGCAGCTAGTAAGGGTTAATAAGAGTACAATAAGCACAGGCCCAACACTAACACACACAACTCTAGTTACTCTGTTGAGGACTGGAAATTTGGTATGAATCAGCTCCCAGTACTGAAGAGTGCAGATAATGTTTTTACAGCATGACTAAAAAGGAAGTTTTTATCACCTAACCTAATTCCCTCCTCCCCAGGCTCCTATTTCCTTTCCCTTCATCCTGATCTCCCTTACCCAGTTTATAGGCAAATGCCATCAGCATCTTAGTTTAAACATGCTTTTGTTAAACTTATTTTTTGTCTCCCGTGCTGGGAAAGAAAATATTGCTCAGGGGTGTTAGAGGTGGCAGAGCTGAAAAAGCCTTATTTCTGAGTGGTGACATATTTCACCATGTACTGCAGGACCGTGAACCTCCCAAGTAGCTCCTATGTGTGACATTCCCCAACAGCTTGCTCAGAGCTCAGCTTGGGCAGGTAGCGCCAGCCCCATCAAGGTGAATACACCCACTCACACTTGCCAAGCCACCCTCTTCGCTCGCCAGTTTTGGCCTGGTTGTGGAGGGAAAAAAGAAACCCACAAAACCGAGCCAACTCACAGTTACTTTTTGTTCAGTGCTCTAAGCAATCATCTTATCTTGCAAATTATTTCAGGACTAACAGAAGGGACCACCAGTTGTTAGCACAGAAAGTGTGCTAAGGCAAACTTGGAAACTTCCATTATCATATTTTTTCCTGCCTACCGCTAATCCCAAACCTGCTTGCTGCAGAGAGCACACACTGCTGCCGTGTGCAAGTCCTATGGGGAGTTGAGTTTGAGTTTTTGTGAGGCAGCATTTCTTTATTTTTACAGGAGAAACCATATCCAGGCTAGATGCAAGGCAAACCTATGCAAGTGTCACTGTAGTTGTACAAAACTCAGTAACAAACTCTGTTACTGCTTTTGCTCCTTGCATCCCATGGAGATAAGCCTGGCTAGGCCAGCCATGAGAGCTTTCCTGCTCAGCCCCAGAATCTTTAGTTACCTCAGTCACATACTTTGAGGTTTTTTGTTTGATTAGGGTTATCATTGCTGGGTGCTCCCCCCTCCCTCTTCACAACTCACTTTATCACAGGAAGAGAACTCCATGGTGGTAGTTTTCTCCATTCACCTTTGGAGTGAAGAGTACAGGAGACCTCACATGCAGCACCACAAGAAAGCACGTAGCAGGAGCACTTCTCTCCCAGGATTGGGTGGTGGGCAGCTAATACATCTCAAGAGACAACTACCCAGATTTGTTCTTCTTGATGTCTGCAGTAATCAGTTCAAGCAGGAAAAGAAAAGGCCAGCAGTTAGAACCAGACATTCTTCCTATAGTTTTGTATTTCCCTCCCCTTACTAAGTTAGTACCTGTACATTATCTATGGCAGTGTATTATGGGATCTTATCCTGGGTTTTGTACTGGGTTAGGACTGGCCATCCACAACACATTCAGCTATTTTCTGCTGGAAGCATTTCACTTCATCTTGTATTTTTACCCAAGAGAGAAGCTCAATGCCTGCAGCTTATGGATACATGCAAGAGCCATCTACTTACACCAGGGCTGTGTCTGTTGAAAACTGCAGGAATTTCTCCCCACAGACCACCAGCCACCAGGCTCCTCTCACTGTGTGTGCCCTTAAGAGAAACAGCTAATATCAAAGATTTACCTTCCCCATCCCAACCCCTCAGTTACCACAGGAGCAGTACAAGCTTGCAAACAAAGAACCATCTGTGACAAGCCAAAGGGATTTACTGCTTCTCTTCAAAAGAGTTTTGCACTCAGGAGAGTACTGCAAGGGGCTGAAGACATACAAATGTGCATAACCTACACCATAGGGAGCAGGAGGAAAGGCCCCAAAGGTGCCTTGAGAAGTCCTCACACAGCAGTTTCAACCATACCTTGGGCATAGCAAATGCAGAGTTTGCTCTTCAGATAATGAGCCTATGGATCATCCATCCACAGCAGAATGATTTCAGCAGAATAGGTAAACAGGCAGTAAAACACACCAACCAAAAAACCCAACAAGAAAACCCTCACACAATACCAACTCACAAACCCACCCTTCTTTTACCTTCCTTAGAAGGAAGTCTTAAACAAGTCCTCCACAGGGCTCTGGACCCAAATACCCATCAGCACATCCATGACCCACACCACTGACTGTTCATAATGCAGTTTTATTTTTTTCCTTTGTACAAAAACAAATATAAAATTTAAATCCAATAGAAAGTGTATACTAGCAATGACAAGTTTACATTACAATAAGACAGGACAATGCGATGTGTAGCTAACACCACATCAAGTTTTTTTTAAAACTCAGTGATACATGCACTATGTAAAATAAAAACTGCTAGAACTTTTAATCTATTTCTACCAAGAATATCCAGGTACCAAGATACTCGAGAACCAAAAGTAATCCTGATAGGCAGTATCTACAAAATTAGACCTCTTCCACACACAAGAAGAAACCAACATTATAGAAACGTTTATCATTCTTTGTTAAAATCCTCTCACAAAAGCCATACATAAAATTCTTAGTAGACACAGAAAAAGCTCAAAAGTTTGTTAGCATAGGTAACCATTCAGTAGTTTAGAGAATCTTTTAGACATTTTGAAGAGATACTGTAGTTTTCAATCTGTACTTTTCCCCACAAAGCCAGAACTACGTCGACTCCTGTTTCAAAACCTAGTCAGTGGTTAAAACTAGCTCTTGAGTGAAGTCAGAGTAGCGTACAAAATATTTAACAGAACAGGGGTGTGTCACATGAATGTTTACTTCTTGAAGAAAGTCTTTTCCACATTCAAGGTTTGTTTATTTGTCCCATAAACAAGATCGTACCTGAGGAATGAAATGAAAAACAAGGATTACCATAGTCTGTAAATGCAGTTAAACTTTTCCATGAAAGCCTGAAGCCCACAGAGCACAGCCAAGCTACCTCATCAGTCTCGCCTAACCTCCCTCAAGTTTCTGAGCCCAGGGAAGTGTATGTTTGGATATGTGGCCAGCTCTTATTTCTAGAGACACACAGTTCTGTTGACACTCTGGAGCCTTGGGATGGGGATGCTGCCAGAAGCCTACTCTTCCCCTGGTGCTGGCAGCTGCATCTTGTTCCCTACCAACCAACACATCCATCATCCACATGTCACTGCAAGAAGTAGACGAGTTATTCAAAGTAACTGGGGCAGCTCTGCTCTAGGAGAGTCAACCCATACTGCAAAGAAACCACAGTATTATGATTGAACACTCACTTCTGTTCACAGCAGACTGGGACAACACCCTAGATCCCCAAAGCCCCTACTCAAGCCTTATGCCCTAGCACTGTGTTACTGTCCATCCGACAGCTGGGTCCTATTCACCAATTCACTAGCAGTAAGTAATTTCCTCTCTGCTCAGGGGAATGAGGAGTATTGAAGACTCTCTTGTACCCATGAACCTGCCATGCTTGCTTCTGTTAACTTGGCAGCCAATACTTATTTTCTGTTTTGTTATTCCAAATAAAATAGTCTATTAAGAGGCATAATAAGAACACCCCTGCAAGTATATTTTAAAGCAACAGTTATTCAGTAGCTCCAGACTTCTCTTGTCTCTACTGCACAGCTGATATTCAACTCCTAAGCAAAAAAGCACACACAAACGCTGCTTACCTGTAGGATTGTGCCGGATGAAAAATACGAATGGCCTGTCTACTATGAACCAAGGAGGGGATGACCTGGCTATTAAAATTGCAGCTTGCAAGAAAGATAAGGTTTGAAGTTAGACAAAGCAAGTACCACAACACATTATATACTCTGTCAAAGTCAAATTTCCTAGTGTATACTACAAGCTTGCACAGGCAGAGATAAATGCCTAAAACTACCAACTTGGACATGTAAAGCTGCATAGGTCACATTCCTACGGTTACAGGAACCATATTAAAAAGACACAAGGCAAGCAGAAAGCTGGAAGGAAGTCCCGGGTTGTCACACAAAAGATGTAGCAGCTTAGTCCTCTGTCACCTGGATAGCCAGGAATATAACACTGGTGGCCAGTGTTGGCTATTAGAAGGCACTTCTCTAGAAGTCAGCCCATTTATGTTTCTTAGAATACGCCAACGGTCTAATCAACATTGGCAAGTTGGGATGTTCCTGAGAAATTACATAAAATCCATCAACTGCTCTAATCTGAAGAGACAGCACACCCCTGCAATGGCCTGAGAATGGGCTTTGATTAGTGGTACAGCCTTCCAGTATTTTCTCAACTCTGACAGTTAGCAGTACAGCTCCTTACTTGTTGCTGCAGAAGCTTTGGTTCCATCTTCACTAACTTCAATTTTTGTCTTTTGCAGAACATGAGATACATGAAGACCTTCTGTTCCTGAAAGCCCCAAAGAGAACAGCACTTTCAGTAAAACTAACTGCAAGAGTCCTGAAATACATGCATTTAGCAGCTATGCTGGCATGGCTAACAATAATATTTTTTCTGCTGAAATCCTGAAGTTGCAGTGAAAAACACTAGTGGGAATATCTTTGAATACAGTGACTAAGTTTGTAATCACAAAAAAACATGTATTATTCCCTATCTTACTCCACCCCATTTACTAGGTTTTCTTAGTTGATGGTCTAAGCTAGAAGTATTCACTTGTATTTTTAGTTTTAATTAGACAAGTGACTGAAGAAATATGTTGTCTGAATTTAAGTTACACTCCCACTTATCTCATCAGAGGAAGAGAGCACCTAGCAAGCCACCTTGCTTTTGGTGAAACACATGATTCTGTTTTCATATTAAGCCAGCAGAAGGCAGGCTTTGTTAGATCTCCGTAGAAGCTAATCAGGAGTTCAAGGGAAGCAGAGAACAAAAGTAAGATGACATTTTAGAGCCATGAGTTCAAAAATGCCTACATCCCACTGTCAGCTATTCATACGTACAGCTCTGCTTCAGTCTAGTCCCTTAAACTGGGAATTTAGTCCCTGAGCTTTCTTACAGCTCAAGAAAATTTAAGTCATTAAACTCATAGCACAAGGAAAAAATTAAACAGTGCAGTTGCAGTATTTGGTCCTTAAGTTTAAGGTATTGTTAGAAGTCCTGCCATAGATTTAGGCAATGCTTGAGACCCTCAAGTTGTAATATCAAATCTTAAGAAGCTGAGCAACACGATTTACTGCTGTAATGCAAGATGAGAGGAAAAAGCCTCTGCAGCATTCAGTAGAAGTGAGCAGCCATGCTTGGCGGCCTACAATACAGAACGCTGCTCCAATGTCATGGCAACACCTATTCCAGACGCTGCACTGGTAAAACAGTGCTTTACTCAGTGCCAGATACTATGAATAAGGACCACCATGGGTTCAAAAAAAACCCAAACAAACTTACTTGTTATTTTTGCAAAGTTTGCCTTTGACTGGTCAAACATATCTGTAATACCCAGTGCTTTCAGAGGGTCCTTTAAGTCTGTTTCTGCTACTGCTGTAAATCTAGTTGGAACAAACAAAAACGGCATCAGTATTAGGCAGAAAAAGTTGCATTAAGCAATTTGTTTCTTCTGTAACAGAGGAGCTATGCATATGACTCCCAGAAAGTTCCCTGAAGAAGAAATATTACTACTTACTTAGGTAAAATAACCTGCACTCTTTTTGCTACCATGGTTGTCATCCAGCTTCCTATTGTTTTTGTGCTGATGTGAGGAATGATAGCAGAGAGTGGCGTTGTGCTTTCCGTAGGCAGAGCAATCAACATGCTTATCATTTCACCATGGTATGGCAACTCAATGATATTATACCACAGCTCGTTCGGTGTACTTGTAGTGCCTGAAAGAATAAGCAAAGCTAATGAGCCATAATTCTTACAGCCTTAAATCTGTTTTAACTCTAGACACCTACTGCTGTAACAGTGTGTTAGGAAAGCCATGCCCACATCTTAAAACTGACTCTAGTCACTGCCTGCCTGTCTTCCTGCTAGAGAACCCTTCAAAAGTGGCATGGGGACTATATGGATGCTGGTTTGGTAAAAAGCCCAGGCAGGATGATACCTTGAGGCAAATACTCATTTGCATTTGATATGCATGCTGTTTCCCAAACCTCACCAGCTCAGACTGATAAGCCAGCTATGTTAGAAATCACCAGGTCTGCAAACCAGCTGGATCTCTACTTCACACTTCTAGTGGAGGGTGTCCCTGCCCATGGCAGGGGGGTTGGAACTAGATGATCTCGAGGTCCCTTCCAACCCAAACCATATCTCAGCTGTACCAAAACTGACCAAGCGCTGAGAAACAAAAAGCAAGACTATCTTGCCAAACCAAGAGATCTTGCAGACAGGCTCTTCTTCCTCCAAGAGTTATTGGAAGAGCTCCTGTTTGAAGTAGTCTGTTGCATTTAATTAGTTTTCTCACTTAATTAGGATCTCATTAGGAAGCAGCCTTAAGTCCTCTGAGGTAGCAGAGCCACTTTGAGGCAGTGCAGGAGGCCAGTTAGATGAGGAGGAGTGAGATAGCAATGCCTCTGTGAGTTACAGCAAGTGCCAAGAAGACTGTCTTTGTGCAACCCTCTCCTCCAAGTTCCCTTTGGTTACTGTGGGATTTCTGGCATACAACTGGGAAACAAGTGCTTTTTATAGGACTGTCAAGTGAAAACTTGTCAGTTTAACTACAGACAGGGTTTCTGGGAAAGTTTTTGGATAGCAATAAGATCTTATCTTCCCTCCTCCTTCATGTAAGTCTGCACTTGTCAGCCCAAGCTGAAAATCTACATCTTCATTAGAAATTTAATCTTGTTGCCACAGCCATGCAGCCTGCCTTGACTGTGCTCAGAGTGCTAGAAAACTGGCAGTACTGCCCTTATTTTTTGCAGGAATTGTGTCAAGCTTGGCAGTTTGATTATTTCCTTTTATTATGACAGTGGTTCTCAAACTAGGGCCTACAGATCAAAATACTGGTTGCATGTCAGCTACAGAACAGTTACAAAAGGTAACCTGTCCAACAGTGAAATACTTTCCTGACCTGCTACATGCTATTATCATTACTTCTGCGGCATATCAAATAGGGGAGAGTTCATCTTCATAGATGGGATTTAAGAAGCTTAAGAAATTACAACTTTGAACATATGAACAAGATGGAAGCCCTACGTTAGGCTATCCAGAGATGCCCAACCTACACCACAGTCCTCAGCAGGATCTCTTGTTCCTTTTTAGCCTCAACAGCTTTTCCAACTTAAACATACTCCATTATGTTTTTAACCAGCATCAGAATCAGAAGCCTTTAAGATAAAAGATGGGCTTTAGCAAGACTGAAGTTATGAACTTCATTCCAACTCCACACATTAGTACACGTTGCAGTAGGCTTCCACACCTCCCCCAGCTCACACTTTCAGCAGTCCTCTCCAAGTATTACACTACATCTGCTCTAATGCGTATGTGGGTTAGGGACAGAATGTTACAGCTGTCTACTTTAACACAAGTCTACTAATATTAGTGGCACACTACTGACAGTAAAACTAGGCATTTAAAAGCACAGTGGGTCTTGTTTTTCTGGATTTATAGCATGCTATATTCCCAGGCCTATTTCTCAGACTGTATGTAGCACATGTGGAAGCAAGTTCCAGGCAGCACTCCTCTCAGAAGGGTGCAACAGCAGACCTTTTAGCACAGCTTCAATCTTGCTGCATTGGGTTTGCATGGCAAGGTTCTGTAGCAGAGTGGGCTAGCAGGAAAGCTTCCCTCATGTCCAGAGTCAATGCCATCTATCTCCAAGACAGGCCCGACACTGGCCAAGGCTGAGCCCATCAGCAACGTTATCCCAGAGGTGCTACCACTGTATTTAAAAAAGGGGGAAAAAGCTGTGCAGCAACCTGCAGCTGGAGAGAGGAGTGAGTCTGTGTGAGGGGAACAGCTCTGCAGACCCCCAGGTCAGTGAGGAGGAGGGCAGGAGGTGCTCTAGGCACTGGAGCAGAGATTCCCCAGCAGCCCATGGTCCAGCCCATGGTGAGGCTGGCTGTGCCCTGCAGCCAGGGAGGGTCACAGGGGAACAGAGACCCCCCTGGAGCCCAGGCAGGACCCCACACTGGAGCAGGGGGACACCCAAAGGAGGCTATGACCCCGTGGGAGCAGGCTCCTGGCAGGAGCTGTGGCCCCATGGAGAGAGGAGCCCAGGCTGGAGCAGGTTTGCTGGCAGGACTTGTGACCTCAGGGGGCCCCAGGCTGGAGTAGAGGGTTCCTGAAGGGCTGCACCCCATGGGGTGGACCCATGCTGTAACAGCTTGTCAAGAACGTCCCACTGGCTGCAGGACTCATATTGGAGATGTCCATGGAGCACTCTCTCCCATGGGAGGGACCCCATTCTGTAGCTGGGAGAGAATGTGAGGATCCTCCCCTGAGGAGGAAGGGGCAGCAGAGATACCGTGTGATGGACTGACCCCAACCCCCACTCCCTGTCCCACTGCACTTCCTGGGGGGAAGGGGTTTTAAGATTTGAGTTTATTTCTCATTAACCTTCTCTGATTCAATTGGTAATAAATTAATTTAATTTTCCCCAAGTAGAGTCTGTTTTTCCAGTGACAGTGACTGCTGAGTGATCTCCCTCTGTCCTTATTACCACTTTTTGTTATAGTTTCTCTCCCCTGCCCAGCTGAGGAGTGGAGTGATGGAGTAGCTTTGGGAGGCACCCAGCCTCCACCCAGGGTCAACCCACCACATTTACTGTGCCCAATGAAATCCCCATCGGGCTGCAACACTGAAGCTCTGAAGTACATTCAGTCACACAGAGCTGCCTCTGATGGAAGTCTGGCTGAACAACTTTCCACTTGTGACCCAGTTTGAATGTGAAGTGCAGCTTCACACCAAGAGATGGCCAACATACTAACCCTGTGCTCCTCCGGCTCCCACAGGGCTGGGGACTATGCAAGTCCCACTTTTATTATACAGCAAAATATAGATGGATTCTAATCTTCATACACAGCTCATCACCAGATATAAGCCTCAGGGTTCTATTTCTGTTGACAATTTTCCTTTATTCTCACCCCTTAAAAAATAAGCATTATTTCTTACTGCAAAGCTCAAGTAATGTACTAAGTTCTCAGTTTGGGTACCTCGGATTTTCCTTTTTGAAGGCAACAGGATAAAGCAAGTACTTTGACAGAGTATTCAACCTTAAGCAACTGTTCAATACCTTGCACAGCAAGCTCATCCACACCTCAGCAGTATCTCGTACTTCTCTACCATTAAGCCTCCTACCTCAGCTACAGTAAGCAATACTATTAAACACCACACGTACAGCAAACTCTTGTTTCAGACTGAAGGATAAGAACAAGTCTTACAACCATTGTTGGCAGCAGTGGGAATTACTGAGCTTACCACAGCGGAAGATAGATAATTGGGACAGCATAGGAACTTGGTAGGTCTTCCCATCAGCTCCATAAAATGGACGTTTCTTTGTATTTTCAGGTCGAAATCGTGATTTCCATAAGCCCTTGAAATACACAGCATTTACTAGAACCAGTCTGGTCAAACTGCCATCAATGTCATCCGGAGCCACAACCTGATCGATCATACCTAGAAGAAAGAGAGTCTCAGTATTTGCTGTCGTAACACTGGCCAACTGTTCTTTAAGAACCTGATGCACATATTACTTTAGACCTCTTGAACTGCGAGTGTGCCAACTCCTCATGGGGCAGTACACTTAAAGCTCATAAAGCCAACAGCATTCTTTGTCAAGACACACATCTTTTTGATAATTAGAAAGCAAATATCTTGCTAACTGATGGACTGATGTTATAACTAACAGGGCCTTACCCTTTGCAGCATGTGAACAGACCTAAGACTCAAACTGAGCATGTTACAAGGGTAATAGTTTCGGCTGAGGCATTTCCCCATTCACACACTGCTTGCAACACTGCTATGCAGAACTGGTGATGTGGCTGAGAAAGAATTTGACAGCCTTATTTCACAAATACCACATCCAGCATCATTAACACCACACTCCTCACATCCAGAAGGCACTGGTTTTAACTCCAAGAGATACCAAACGTAGTTCCCTAGACTATGAATAATTTGCAATGCGTGATCTCTGGCTTTAGCATATGTAAGCTTGACAACTAGATGCCAAGAGGCTTGAACCATGAGGAGTTCTGCCAAGGCAAGGTTAACTAAGGATCTTCCAAACATGACTGCTGCTCCCAAGAACGTGGCCAAGAGTCTAGGGCAGCAAGACCAAAAGCTGAACTGCTCTACAGCTTTCCACAAGCCTGGTTCACTGAGTCAGACAGCTAGGTTGCTTGAAAGCATCTTGTGTTTGAGAAACCATAGCTCCAGGAGAACTCTGCTTGGATTTCTCACCCGTTCTATGAAGGCAAAAAGCAGTAGAAGCTCCCCTGATCCCATGGGCAGATGAGCACACAGACACACTATATACAGCCCTACAGGCACATCTGCTGGTGTAGTGAGAGCTGATGGGCCAGGAATCAGCAGTCCAAAATACACCAGTTGGAGACAGTTTTCAGCTAAAAGGCCCAGCTTTTTCCTCCTCCCCATCTTTCCCCAGTATTTCCAACTGAATCCGAGATGTCTCAGACACCACCCCACCACGCACAAAAAGCACTAGCTAATACTCACCCCTTGTTTCGTTTTTCACCCACTGGTTGATGGAATCACATGCTGCATTTGGGTCCTCAAAGTCCACGCTCTTGACACTGCACTGAAACACCTCTTTGTTCCTTGTAACAAAAGGCACTTCCATTTTAAAGCCACTCTTTGCAAACACTGCATTAGCAATTGTAACAATGTCTTTATTCTTTTTTGAGACTATGAGCCTGTTTATCTTCTTTAACGCTTTACCAACTCCTAGTTGGAAAGAACAGCAAGTTTAATTTAGAATAAGATGATGAACAAACAGTTACATTATATGCAAGTATTAATGACATGAAGGGTCAGACATTTAAGTGCTGGACTAGAAAAGGAGACCAAAGCAGGCATTCTGAGAGGCCTTCCAAAATACCCATTTCTGATCTCTCATCTGAAGAACACCATCACTCCCCAGCAAAAACAGGGCCTTTGCTGTGATGCCTGCTGCCCCTCTAGCTGCCTGCTCAGAGGGCAGTGCTGGGGATAATACTGAGGTTCAATCTTTGCATGGAGCGACTAACCATGCTCTTCCGCAGAAGAGACTGCTCCAGAGCGTACTTCATACAAGCCCAGGTCACCTGTCAGTTCTGTGACAGTGACAAAGCAATTGAGGGCTTATCCTGCTCACTCAGCCAACAGGATTATGCAGGCAGTCCTGCACTGGAATGAGAAGCAAGTGTTTTTTCCTCACCATCCTTCCTTTCCATTTACTGGAGAATACGGAAGCTGTCAAGATTTCTGAGGTTCAAATCAAATCTTACTTTCCTTAAGGACTAGGTCTTGGCCTAAGGTAGCTCCAAGCAGGAATCAATCCCTTAACACATGAGCTTGGCTTTAAAAAAAGCAAAAAGGGAAAGCAGTAGGTTCCAGTGTTTACAGTCAAGATCCTTAGGACCTGAAAGCTGCTCATATCGAGTGCTTTGTAGCTCCTTCACTGTACATGAGAGAAGGCATATGGCAGCACAGAAGAACTGCTATGTTCACCATACCCAGTTCTCCCCGTTGTTACAGCTTATGAGTGAGTGCTTGTCTACACAGGGAAGCTATTGCCAGGCAAGCAGCTTCATGTTCAACTACTACGCTGAACAGGATCCTCGGGTGTCTTTTCACAGCCGTTATTAACGGGCTCCCTGTCCCCCCAATACAATTTAGGCAGAAACATTTCCAGACTGCTTCCTTATGTAGACAAACTTAAGCAATATGAAGGGAATAAATTAGTTCAGAGTTATTCTCTCAGCTGCACATAAGAAAAAGCCTCAGATGGCTTTGCTGTTTCATGTATCACGAATGCTTTAGCAGTACTGTTTGCACAAATTCCTACATGTTCACTCTCCAATATTATGGGCAAATTCTTTTGGAGAACATACCATAACAGAGGTTCTCAAACTGTATTCTGTGGACCACTGGTGGTCCACGGAGCACTTGCTGGTGGTCCGGGGAGAGCTGACTGGTCTCATGATGCTGGCTCTCCTCTTTGCTTCCAGCTGCTAAATTGCATTAAAAGACAGCTAAAGATAAATTAAATACTTTCCAACTATTACCTTTCCCAAGAAGCAGTTGCTGTAGTTGCCAAAGGACTGTAAGGCAATCATGAACAAGAGCAGAGGAGTTCTGTGCAGAGAGATAGGTAGCACCCCATAACAAGTGTCTGCGACAAGGTACTGGCTACCTTCTAAGGAGTTTGAGAACCTCTGTCTCACAGCTAGGGTTAGAAAAAGTGTGCAGGCCGAATAAAGCCAGTTGGTATAACGCCTCAAAATTTTTGAAAGTACTTGTATTTTAAGCATTCAGGTGCTCCTGAAGTTGATTATCCCATGAAGAGATTTCAGTCTACAACATTTAGATCTTAATCTGACAGATCATTTGGTTGTACTTTAAACCCAGAATCAAAACAGCAAAGCAAATGAAGACAGGACATCATGTTACGGGACAATACTGCTCAAGATTTAAACATGCGCTTACCTCTTGGAGGGTTTCCTAATCCTGGAAGGAAGGCAGAATGCTGGCACTAAGATGCTAAGTCTTGCTGGCAAACACTCACAAAAATACTCAGCATGCAAGGTAAAGCAGCAAGAACCTTCAGTCTACACCCTCTCGAGGGGCAGGCATTGGCAGAGGAATATAAACAGATGCATGCAGTGTCAGGCACAGAAACAAGCAGAAATGGCTGTTTCAAGAGGACACTACAAGAACTACAGATTCAGGGATTCTGACAACAAAAACAAGTGAACAAAGCTGAAGAGCACCGAAGTAAACACATCAGTCGTGAGGTCAGAGCCTGCACTGCTTTCAATGTGACAACAAGAAATATTCTCTTGCCCTGTTATCTAAGCAGTGGCACATTAGGGGCTGTTCAGTACAGCCTTCCTGCACGGTGCTGGCACTGGACTGCCATCCATGCTGTTCTGGGAAACAGATTTTGCAAGGATGAAGGCAGTTCTAGCCAGGGCCCTGGAGTCATTAACAAAGCTGCTTATAAGCCAGTTCAAGTATATGTACGTCCCTACTCAAATTGCCAATTAACTTCAAGCCTGTCCATTTTGTGCTTTGGTAAACAGAGTTAATTGATGTATGATGCAATCTACCACACTTTGAAAGCCATCTCAAAACAGCAAGATTCTGACAAAACACACCGAGAAGAGAAAACACCTTAGGAATCACTGACCATTTACGCTGTATCTCATCATAGTTGTGAGCTGCTTCTTTGTCTTGCCATCAGCACCCAGCTGCAACACCCCCAGGACTGATGCAATCCCATGAGGAGAAACAACAACATTGTCCTGAGGCTTAGCTTTCACTATCTGATTGAAGACCTGGATTCCAACATCAGAGCTAAGTTCCTCCAGAGGATAAAAACTGAACTGGGAACATACAGATGTTAGAGTCCCAAGAACAAACAGAAGGGGGAAGTGCCAGTTCATGATTTCAGGTTAGAAATACCTGTAAGAGAAGAGGGAAAGTTAAAAATGCTGTGCTTGTGAAAGCTGACTTATTTTCAACTTCACTTATTTACCAGAAGAGCAGGCAAGTCTTGCACGTGCTCCACACACCATTCCCAGAGCTGTGGCAATCTGAAATCACACCTGCATTTTACCAGTATTTTAGGCCTAGGGGTTTCCAGAAGCAGAGATAACAATAGCTGAGTACCACTGACTATAACAGGACAAAAGCCACCCAGTTAGAACACTACCTCCCACCACACGCTAGTAGTTAGTTTTGTGTTTCAGTTAAACAGTCTTGACATGCTATTAAAACTGCCCTTTAGGATAAACTAGTGCTAAGAAGCCTCATGGTAGGGTCCTCGCCCACTAAGATGCGACGCACAGAATGTTTTATAGATCATTTTCTGCAGTGAACAGGAGCACGTATACATATGCAAACAGACCTTCTGTCGTGGGAATTTACACCTGCCTAGAATAATAAGTTAGCTGCATAACTGGCATTTTCCATGATGGGAATATAGAGGAAGACTTGTAGATTAAAATGCAAGGTTGAATTTGGATTTTAGACTGTACTTTCGTTAAGGGATACAGAAGGAAGTTCACGTTAAAAACAGGCCAATCTTCATCAGCAGACAAGACACCTAACAGACCTCTATGTCCTTAACACCCATGACCTCCACCGAACTGAGGCAAAAGCAGTAGCTACAGTTTGTTCAGGACCTCTCAGCACCTGATTAGAGAGCCAAGCCCAAATCTTCAGGGCTGTACAGTAACTACTAGGCTGCATTTCTTCCTCATGGAAGTGCATCCAATCCCTTCTTCATTGCATGACCACTTCTCTAAGTACCTCTTTGCCCTAATGATCTCCTCTTCCATATTATTAGGTGAACAGTAAAATCTCAACATTAAGACACTTCAGTTGCATAGCAAGAGCCCTGACTGCCGTTTTCAGGCCAACTAGCAAGCCTGTTTGCCCACTGAGCTGACTTCAGAGCTCCAAGAGCACACTTAGGTGTTAGTCTCCCAAACATACCGAGCAGCCAACTAGATCCCTAGTTCACTGAAGGCTCATCAGGCTGCAGGAGATAGACAAGTGATTAAAGCATCACTTGCATACCACATGCAAAATCCAAAAATAGGTCTCCCCCCCTGAGCCCTCCACTCAGCATGGCACGCTTGCTCTACTGCTCCAGCGGCCCGAGGCCAGCCGAGCCGGGGCGTTCCGGCGGGTAGAGCGTTTCGGCCGAGGCGTTCTTCCCAGCTGCCTCCCACTCAGCCCAAGGGCGTGCTGCGCCGAGGAGCTCTGCCATCGCACAGCCTACCTACGCTGCCAGTCCAAACCGCGCTCCAGGACTTGATTACCAGAAGGCAGCTGGTGTTTGCGCAGATTCGTTTAATCATCTTTTAATAGCATGTACTTTAACTGTGTTACTTTCAAGCGTTTTAACAAACACAGCACTTCCACTTTCTTCTACACCATTTCAGGGGATGGAATCGGCTTTGTCAGAGTCCACCATCGCAGCACAGAATAAACCAAGCGCTGAACATGAAGTAACACGGGAGTAGAGATGTGTTTCTGCCCCCAGCCCAGATGCGTTAGTACAGCTGTGACTAGAGGAACCTGTTGGACTGAAGTTAAGCAAGAAAAAGTGAAAAGGCTGTCCTACAAAGGAGGTTAACTAATTAACCTGCCCACTAATTAACAGTCTTTCCCATCAACCTACTAATCCCCCAAGTAGACTGGGGTCACTGAAGTGCAATTCCTTCCGAAGGAGCCCCATGACAGCCATCAAGCAGCAAAGCTCACGCTTACTCTGAAAACTTGTCTCAGCTGCAGGCTGCCAAATCCAGTCCTGCAGAAGGAAGTCCCAAGTGCCACCTCACCCCCCTGGAGCAGGTTATGTGAGTCGCTTCCTAGATCTGACCTGCATCTCACAATGCTGGCTACAGCGGGAACCAGCTGTGGGGAGGACCAGCAGCCTGACAAGCAAAGTGAACATGTACTTTTATATCAGGATTGTTAAGGAATATTCTTAAGGGTTCTTTGATGCTAGCACAAAGAAGCCACACCAGAAGCCTCCAAGTTTGTTTTTGGGGGGAAGGCTTCCCCCTCTCCCAGGCAAGGGCTCTATACCCATGGCAATGCTGCCTCGCAGGAGCTATTCCAAGAGAAGCTGGGTTTGGGTTTAAGGGTGGTTGGGTGACCATCTCTTCTCCCTAGCAGGCAGTTTAATATTAAGAATTTTTGTTTAATCAGACTTTCACCTTCACCTAGTACCTTGGCAAAAACAAGCCACAAAAACCCCGAACTATTAGAGACTCCTGGCAGATGTACTTACAAGCAAGCAAGCAGTTAGTGTTGGTGCAATACAGCCTGTCCCATGTAGTGACAGAGACCAGGGACAGTCACAGACACGATCAGAGCACATGATTTGAGCTGTAATTTGAAAACCCTGCTTTTGATTGAGACAGGTCCACCTGATCCAGCCAGCAAACCAGAGGAGATTGGGCTATTTTGAGCATTTCTAGCCTTGACACATTACATTGCTCTCATAATATACTCCTGGCAA
Source organism: Eurypyga helias (assembly GCF_000690775.1). Classification (NCBI taxonomy): domain Eukaryota; kingdom Metazoa; phylum Chordata; class Aves; order Eurypygiformes; family Eurypygidae; genus Eurypyga; species Eurypyga helias. The sequence continues at coordinate 10,124 of NW_010240636.1, read as the reverse complement.
AGACAGGAGTGACTTCTAGAAAATCAAACACCCCAATGTTTCATTGTCATTTGTGTACTGCACCTGCACAAGCCTAATTGAAGTCAGACACTTCTCTCTTCTTTGCCTTTGCCACAATATATTGCAGGTCCCAAGTTTTCTACTTCACTGGTGACAGCCCCTGCCAGACTCCGGGTGACAGCTACCAAGAGCCTTGCATTTTCCCTGTGACATGTGTGAAGCCTTGTCAAAACAACCTGACTCTGCTCCCAAGGCTACTGCTGCAGTATTTTATTTTTACTTTTTTTGTTTCAGGGAAAACACTGAACAGAGGTCTCCACGGCATAGCAAGCGGGAGAAGTTGGGCAAGCATGAAGGCAGGCTGGTCTGTTTTGGAGGCATGATCTCCAGCAGACACCCACTCAACACATGAAACGAAGTTGTGCAGTGCTCTGAGCATGGGAGTAAAACTGCTTTTCAGCATTACAGAGCAGTCACTTCTTAGCCCTGCCATGCCCACGGAGTAGCTTAACCAGCTGAGGAGCTAATTTCATCTTCGAGCAGAAGAGGCATTCATGTTATTAATGCTTCTGGCATGGATTTCAGTATATTCAACTTCTACGCAGTTCAGTAACAAGAACTGTATTTGCATACCCTGAAAGAAAGAAAACAGCTTAAGGAGAAAAAAAATGAAAGTATGTAGGATGGAAAACAGTTGACCTGCTATACAGAATACCAACAAGCTTTCATAATGTTGAAGCTCAAAACTTAGTGATAGTTAAATTTGAACCTAATGCTTCAGAAAGCCAAACAAAAATACAAACTAGGCACTTTTTTGCCTATGGCCTTTATATTTTTACGAAGTCAACTGGAAGGAAGGTGGTGTACAGGCAAATTCATTTACATAAGTGTGGGCTTCTGAAAGATGCTGAACTAAAAAAAGAATAATCCCTCTTCAAGGTAGGCTGCCCACTTAAGATGACATCCCACAGCTTCAGCTTTTAGACAGCCAAAATACTGACACTGAACCAGAGAAACGCACCTAGACAAGAATAAAACCAAACCCCACATTCGTCATGCAAATCCAGTTCTTAACCCTGATGAACAAACCAGATGACAGTGCCATGCACTCGGCTGTCTGAGGAACGCCCTCTCACAGCGAGGGCACCAAGAGCTCCTCGGCTCCACCTGCCTCCCTGAGCCCCACCACAGCAAGCCCTGTACACCATGGGAAACTAGCTGTCACTACCCATATCTAACTGCAAAGCCCAGTTTAAGCCATTTTTGGACAAACAGTCCATCAGGCACAGAGCTCTGGGGAAGGCAGGGAAGGAACACCACAGCATGTTGTATCTGCACTGGTAGTTTTGGATGGTTTCATGACAGATGATGAAATGTCTTCAGGCTACCAATCTCCGGGTGACCTCAGCCTCTGGCCGGTGTCGCAAGCACTAACCCTCATACGCACTAGGCACTGTACACAACTCACTAGGCTCAGCTATTTAGATCACCCACATCAGGCATAGCTCAAGTTTTTGGCCAAAGTTATTATGGAAATATTTATGTCAACAGAGAGGACATGATGCTTTTGGCCTGCCTTTACAGAACACTGCGTACAGAAGCAGTTATATTAATATAGACTGTTTGATCTGGGTCTAGAAAGGCATTTGGTGGGGCAGGTGTTAAGTTACCTCTTCAGCTCCAGGCACAAAAAGCTGCTGAGCATGGAGATGCTCCTACAGGAAAGGACCGGCTTAGGAAGGCCTTCATCTTCAGAGAGCCAGGCTGAGCGGCTGCACTCCTCCCGAGAGGAAATGCAGAAGTTAGTTTGGTTCAAGATCAGAGGCAGAAATGAGCTAGAAACATACCCAGATTTAAAATGCAAGTTGGAGAAGAGACCTGTCCCAGAGAGCCCGAAGAACACTTTGAAGTGAACTGAGCAAGAAAGTGAACTGTACTTAAGATTTTTAGGTTACTGATCGCACTAGTATGTCAGTGTCTTAGAGGCCCCTCCAAGCATTTATTTTGAAGCCTGACTTCGACAGCAACGAGGCACAACCCACAAGAACAGCCTTTAGGCCACAAGATGGATTCTACAGTTTCTTTAAAGATGTATCAAGACTGTGAACAGCTGTAACCACAACAGCAGCAAGTGCAGGTAAACAGAGTAAGGCTAAAAGCAGAGTCTTGCAGCAGAGGTCTCGCTGTATCAGACCCAGAAAGCCCCAAATCTACATGGCAGCACTGGGCAGCGTGTGAACCCAAAGAAACCTGGCCTGGGACAAACATCTGGGGACTTAGGAGTTTGAGATGTTGTTGTTTCCTTGTCAGTGCCATCTGTGCTACTGATTTAAAAGTCTTATTTCAACTGACATGTGCAACTGCTTGCTTTGAGCTCTTCAGGCACTTAACTCTCTCCAGCAGGACCGAATAAATACCCAACCAAACTGTTAACAGCCACTGACGGAGCTGGCTGCGCAGAGCAATTGTTTCTCCTCAGCAGAGAGACCACTCGGGTTGCAACGGGCAGGTCACATGCTGGGTCTTGTTTTCGTTTTCCAGAGGATGCACATTTGGCAGCATTTTAACACACTCAAGCCTGTCGGTAGGCTTCTCCTCTACCCCTCAGAGGCGTTTGCAACTCCCCTTCTGCCTAAGCCTCTTACATGCCAAAGCCTTCGGCTTCAGCATCCTCTTACCATGCCACTTGCCTCTGCTGCATCTAAACACGCTTTTGGGTTCAGAGCAGTTGGACCCATGGTGTCAACACAGGAGGAGTTCAGAAGCAACTCCTTCCACCCAAGAGAACAGAAATGTTTCATTTTCCCCTCCACATCTTCTGGTACATGCTGAATGTTGGCTCTTCCTTTTCATCTAAGCCCACTTTCCAGTCCTTCCTGCTTTATAGAAGTGAGGGAAAAAACTCCAGACACCCCCACAGATACAAAAATAAAAGCCACATGGTATTAACATGTCAGGTCACGTGATAAATATCTAACACAACAAAACAGACTTACTACTCAGTACCTGGAAGGTTTAGGACATGCCAAGTGTTACTAAGAAAGGAGGATTGCTGGCTTTTAAACAGCTCAGTACTTCCGTTGCTCTGAAGAGGAGCAAGCTACTGTCAACATGAGATAAACATAACGTGTACACAGAGATAAGCTGGAAGTTCTTTTTAAAAACATACTGTGTGTTAAGATATTGGTCTGACCTTGGGCACTATAGCCAATGTTGCACACAACTGCAAGAAGCATGGTATTGGTTTTGAGGCGCTCTCTCAACCTTAATCCTTGCTTTATTTCCAATTCCCCATTTGCTAGTGCATTTGTGTTTGCTTCAGGATGGACTGTCTCCATCTGGAATGCCTCCCTTTCAGCTGTGTCCAACCAGGCTCCCCTGCCAAGGGGGAATTTCCCAGCACAGTACCGGCTTGTCCGACTGGCTGGCCCCAGACAGGAACCATCTCCTTGTCCAAGCACAGCTCCCACATGAGCAGAATGTCAGTTTAGTGCTTCTTTACTCCTGATGACCACTTCTTCATGCTAAAGGGAACCTCCCAAGAATGGACAAGCTCCATCTGAACCTTTCGGTAGCCTCATGGCTAGTGTCTCCTCCTCATAAGCCAGTGATTCACACCAGCCTCCATCTGCAGTGTTTGGTGGTGGTTCACGGTAGTTCACTGCATGACATGAAAGTTGTCTTTGTAAGGCTGAGATACAGCTCTTGATTTCACCACTTTGTTGTAACTGTATTATAGCTTCGCAAGCATTATTCAAGAGTTTCAAGAACTTAGATAGGCATTCATGTATATTGTTTGCCTTTACTGCCATCCCTCACTTGTACAATAATTAAAAAAGCCTACCTGAGCTCTGCTTCGCGAAGCAAATACAGTTTGCCAATCCCACAGGGCAGGGGGCTCATGGAGAAGATTCTGGAATGTTACAGTTTTACCACCATTTTCAAGTTCACCCGTGTTGCCTCATTACAGCAGGCTCAAGAACTATTGTTAAAGTTTCCATGTGTTATTTACTCCTATATTTAAAGCAGAGTTTCCACAGCCTTCTCTAACATCTATTATCAAGTCTTATAGTATCAGGAAGATTGAAGAGAATTATGTTTTTAATTTACTGGTGTTCCTTCATTAAAGAAGTGGTTTGGTTGATCTTAAGTTCTTTATGCAATGTGGTTATTTTAACATAATGAAGAAACAGCATGGTACAGTCAGCCCATCATGACTAATGCTGCAGAACCAGTTTCCCAAAAACACAGTGCCATGTTGTGAAACACTGCCGTGCTGCGAGGCTATGGATTGCTCTGGATTCACCCCAGCAGAGGGAACGATGGTTCAAGGAATGAAACATTTGCCTAAAACATCACAGATTCGTAACCCTTGGTCCCATTTTAAGTTTTTATGGATGACAAGCTTCATGGAACCACAGTTCTCATACCTACTGTACATTAACCATGCTCACTATGCAAGCACAGGCTCATTAAGAACCCACAGGCAAACCTACAGGATTGCAAGCTCCCATTAATAAGACACAGGATATCAACTCTTTGGTAACGGGCTGCATAAATACAGATTTATTAAGTGTCTTCACAAGGTGCTGGACTAACAATAGCTGGTGTCTTACCAGCCCAGGTCACTCTCCATCACCTCTACCTTGACCCCCACTTTTGCTATAGTATTGGACCTTCTTTTCTTCCTTAAAGTATAAGGGGAAACCCAGTACCACTTGTTGTAGGATTCATCCAGTAACAGGACTCCTGTACTCTCACAGAGCAGGAAACAAACTTGCTCCTCCTCTCCCCAGGTAGATCTGCTGGACAGTGACCTACATGCCACTTCTCCTGCACATACCTGGCTGAGAGAGTAGAAACAGTGTTGTGGAGATGGCTCCATGGCAACTCAGACTGCATGAAGAGCTGTGCTTGGAGCAGATTGAAAATGAGAACTTCCCAGTACACATCCTTCTTCAGAAGGGTTAAGATACCAGTGTCTGTAACACTCAGAGAGCTATCAAGTAAACAAAAAAAGTCTTTGTAAATAATAGCAAAAGCTAGAGACACGGGATCCAGTCCCCAAACTCATTGAAAGTTTCAGTAGAGCTCTGACAAGGCACACAAGTTGCTGCAGAGGGGAAGACTGACAATTGTTCGCCTTCAGATTCTACCCCTTTTAAGTTTAGTTGACGCCACAAAAGTAGTACTTTTATTTCCCATTAAACGGCACCCTAAGAAGCCAGGTTTCCATTGTCCCACACCCCAGGGTTCAATCTGGGTTTACAGCACAAGTGAAAATGGTGTTTTCTACCTAGCAATATTCTTATACTCATAGGAAGCTAGGAGAGATAGCAAGAGGTACAGGCCACATGATATCTAATCAAAGCCTATGCGTGCTTCAGGACATCAGGAACACTGTTCTAACTGTTTATTTTACTTGGGGTTGGAGATCTGCACAATGCTAGCTGACTAACCTTTTATTTATTAATCACAGTGTATGACATTTATAAAACAGCTTTTATTTGCAAGTGAATTTAGAAACACTGTTCTCATTTGAAATACTAGATAGCAAATGTAACTCAAAGTGGCCAAGGATTAAGAAAACATTGATTTTCTATGTCTAGGACAGCATCACTGAAACAGACAAGCTCACAGAAACATCAGATACGGTTTTCTAGTGGCCTTTTCTCAACTATTTCAGAACTAGCTTATAGGTCACCCAGAAAGAGGGTTATTTACATTTTCCTTGACACCATATAGACACTTATATTCATCTTTTTCCCCTCTCTAGCTCCAGAAGCCAAACCAGCCAACCACAAGTCACAGATGTTATAAAGATGCAGGGATGAAGCATTGTGCTCAGAACTAACTGTATCCTCAGACAGACACCTCTTATTAACTAAGTCTTCTTGCAGAATTAAATACAGATCTTATAAATGGCTGTTAAGAAAAACACACTTTTCATTAATCTGGCCTCACTTCTGATTAATCCCACTGGCTTTACTACAGGTTTCTGGAAAGGCAAGACCTAAACATCCATAGAAAAAGGGACAACTGAACATGAACTATGCACTAGAATCCTGCAAGAGCAGGTCATGACCTGGTATGTTAAACTATCTGATTCCGTTCAGATTGAAAGTCTGTAGGCAGAGTTGTGAGCTGCGTTGGCTGAGAAGCCTCCACACAGTCCATCACTTTCTGTACAGCATATGAACCTCAGCAGAGGAAATAGGCAATTAGCAGGGAAAGCAGCCTCTTAAACTGAGCTGCCAGAGCAGCTGGAGGTTTCAAGCTTGCTTCGCTGCTGAGAAAGCTACATGAACTTCTCCTTCTGGAAGGGGACATACAGCCAACAGATAAATTCACCAACTTCATGTAAGTTTTCTTTACATTTTCAAGATTGCTTGAAAATGTAAAGTGAGATAACGGAATGGAAGAAAATCTAGAGGTATGCCCAGTTGTCCCCTTGTTTTTGTACCTGTAACCTGGCCAGTAACAAAGACTGTCCTATTAAGACAAAACAAGAAACCTCAGAAACCACTCCCCACCTCTGGCCAACAGAAGCTTGCAGTTCAGACCAGGTGACACTGCCATCTCGGAAGCAATGAGGACTATCACTGAATACCAGAATACGCCTTTCTGCAGGAATTAACTGTTTAATTACTCGTTTAAAGTTCAAGGTGTTAAATAAGAAAGGCATTTAATAAAAAGCTTGGTGAAAGCCTCACAGCTGATGAACATGGATTCATACCATCTGCACATCAGCTGAATTCAGAGAGCTGAGATGTACCAGCATTTCTCAACACTGCTGCTGGAGACCTCGCTGTGATTTGCCACTGTAACTTCACTCTGTTGACAAGTAATATTTCTCACAAACAAACAGCTTCTACTTGCTTACTGAGGCCACCACAAACATAGGCATCTTCAGAACTGGATGGTAATCAGTCTTGATGCCTTCCATAATTGCTCTCACTGTCCCAAGATACTAAGAACTTCAGGCCACTGTTTCTAAAGCCCAGGAAGGGAACAGGAGGCTGCCTGAAGCACATGGTTTACATCATCATGCTGCCAAGTATGGTCAGCAAGACGGAGATTTCCACCGTGGGGAGATGAAACCACAAGATGAATATGCTTTCATACTGAACCACTTTGTGGCATATTTATCAGACCCCAGCATGACTCACCTCCTGATTTCAGCCTGGAAATATAAGCAAAAGCATCTTTCTAGCTATTAAAGGTGAACACCAGACCACAGAGAAGATACAGTAGCTGCCAAAATTCACATGTTCACAGACACTGATCCCAAAGAGGTGTTAAAGGATAAATAAAGCATTTCAGTTAGCACTTAAGTGTATTTCAAGGCCATGACAAACAGCTCAAGAAACTATAGCTCATACTAGCATTACCACTAAAATTGCCCCATCCTCTTCCTGTCCACGATCACTGGCTCCAGCTTCAGCAGTGACCTCCCCTGTACTTGCAGTATTCACACAACTGAGCAATCATCTGGAATCTAGTACTAAAGAGGAGACAGGAAAAAGCAGAATGCAGGACAGCTTTCTTCCAGAGCATGCCAGCCTAAACATTTGTGTAGCTACACCTTTATTTTTATCTCTTTCTAGTCTCCTCCAACCTCATCATTCTAAGCACTGCAGAAGGGAGACACCTGAACATGTACACAGTTTTACATAGTCAGCTTTCATGTCACACAGAAGCCCTTTAATCAAAAACCCTTTTTATATTTTCACATTTCTCTAATTTACACTGTTAATCTTTAAATTCATATGTAAAGGATTGGCTACTCCATGCTACTGCTCTCCAAAGCTAAAGGAGCAATTCTTTATACTGCTCTGCTTATTCCAAAGTTGTTTCTGGTTGGTATAGGTGCACTGACATGCATGGTACTTAAGAGGCTACTGCTTTACTGTAAAACATGACTTGTAAGTTATGTCACCGGTGGCCTGGGAAGATGCCCAGAGGCAAAGATGACTGTATCCAGCAACACCTTACAGATCAGTGATGATAAATCCCTCCTTCCCCCCCCATCTTCTCATGCACACCTTTGACCCTGAATAGTAGACTTCAGTTAACAGACCAACTAACTGGAAGTGTGTGGATGATTAGGCTGGATTTCCCCCTAATTAATATTACAAAAGCATGCTCTCTCATGCATACTTATGATTACACAATCAAAGCGGTCCAGACAACCCTGACTCCGGCTTCCAAGAAAGACCTTCTTCTGAGCTGTAGCTCTTTCAAGCATGAGCACCACAGTTACCTTCCAAGAACCAAAAGCCACAACCAGCTCCATGAGCCAGGTACATACTGAGCCCACCACCACCACAACACAAACCTCTAACCAGAGCTCCCTCACTGCAGAGGTACAGAGTTTATAAGCACCTCCATTTTAATTCCTAGCAATAAGGTGAGGTGGTTATTTATATACCTACGCACGCACTTCAGTCTAGTCTAAAAATGAATGGTGCAGCTTACTGGCCTCGCTACTTGACATTTTTCTGCCTAACAGCTTGCTGCTAGGAGCTGTAGGACTGGAACACATTTCTGGCTGTGCAATTCAGAGACCCACACCAAGTCTCCGCATGCCACTGAGACATGCTATTCTCCTGGTTGTCAATGACAACACCAAACAGAAGCTTCCACTCTTCTGCATACACCTTGAGACAAAATCCACCGCAGATTTCCGTTGGTTTTCTTTCTGTACTGGCACGAGTTGCTATCCTCTCCCACGAGGTACACAGAGCTATATATAGATAGCTGCCTACAGTGTGGGTCATAGCACCATCCAAACCAAAGTGAAGTTTTTATAACATCCTGACACCCAGGTAGCAGATGCAAGGGTAAACAGCTTGTCCAGGTAAACAGCTTTTCAGCATCTTATAATCACTGACAAGACTTGCTAACAAACAGATTGGCAGACATACAACTTGTCCATAATTGTAAAGAAGCTGTGGACTAGCATTCATTACTCCAAGTTTACTCCTGTGCCAAACAGCTGCTATTCTCACAGGTTTAATCACACCATAAAATGCTAACGTTCTGAGCAAATACATATTTGAATCAATCTACTTAATCATTCTGCTTTTCATCTGCACTGGTCTTCACCTCACATGCTTTAAAGACTCATCTGATCACTCAGCAGGCATGCAGCTGCTTTCCACTTTGCTCATGGATTTCTGGAGCTTCTCCCCTTTTCCAAAGCTACACAGCAGTACAGCTGCCTACACCTACGCAGGTTTTGTGAACAGCCCCTCCAAAACCATGTTCCTAATGAATTCCTGTGGAGAGCAGGGGCTAAGGCGTTACACTAAAGGCTCACACAAGAGAAAGTGAAGGGAGAGGAAGTAATTTTTCAGTGTCGTAAAAAAAAAAAATCAGCCTACCAGGTTTCTCTTTCAGGAAGTTGCCCAAGAACGCAATTAAAACCACAAAAGCTAAACTACGTTTCAGAGTCACATGCAGGCATAAGAAAGGGGGAGAGAAATAAAGCGCAGAGGCCCCTAATCAATAAGGGGCTATTCCCAAGGTTTAAGGGAAATTAGACATTTTTAAGACCTATTTGTCAAGAGAATGCCTTTATTTCTCTGCGAGGATCCTCCTGCTTTGTGCAACGTTGAGCCAAGGTGTTAAACACCATTTTAAGCAGGGCACAAAAGACTGAGGTGTACTTCGCGCTTCCTCAGAGCCCAGTACCCGAAGCATCCTCCCACGCTGCTCAGAAGGGAACAGAGATTAAGAGTTTTACCAAACCAGTTCTCCACTCCAACACTCTGTGCCATCAGCACTAGCTAAATCCTGCTTCAGTAGCAGGATCCATACACCCCTTGCTCCCCAAACGGCAGTGCCTGTAAATACTTCCCTCCCGTTTCCCTGTCACTTCATAAATAAAGAAAATCTCAGTTGCCAGCTGAATTTTAGGGGCTTTCTTAAATCTTACAGTAGAAGAAAAGCCAGCTGTCTCTCACAGCGGACACTAATGAAGTGAGCAACTTCCACTTTCCCAGCGCTCACGACGAGGCCGATGCTCGGAGGCGGCACCTCCCTCGCCCCGTGAGAGCAGGGCGGGCTCCCACGCCGGCCCGGGGATGCAGCGGCGATCGGCCGCACTCGGGCCGGCGGGG
>NW_010240635.1:32862-59742 GCF_000690775.1 Eurypyga helias | reverse complement strand
GCGCCTGGTGATAATGCACTGCGGAGCCCTGCAGCTGCTGAGCAGCATGATGATGAGGGGCAGGCTGCCTCACTGCACCATCTCCCTCCTTGCCAGACCTGTTGTCAGCTCGCGTTGGAGCCGCTCTCCCCTGCCGATTCCATGATAACGCCTTGCTGTCGGTGGCTTTCCAGAACAAGGGATTCTGATTTTATTTTTAAAACACTCTTGGCTTCCCGCTTTGGTCATTGCGGTGGACGGTCCTGCCTTTTCGTGATCAAGCACAATTTATTTTTCCTAGCGATACGTTTGCTTACGATTTTAACCCACTGTCGAAATAAAATACGTTCTGTGGAATTGGCAAATCGTTTCAAATTCGGCCTAAAGGATATAGGGTTAGCTTTTCGAATTAAAACAAGTGGATGCTGAAACACGTACAAAAAGGAACGGTTCTGTCGCGAAAGCAGCACCAGTGACCACTTAGTACTGTCTCTGCATTAAGAGAAGGCGCAGTATAGTGGATTTGCCTTTTCATTCATAACATGCTTTTAAGGAATCAGATCACCATCGACTTTACCGTTTCTAATGTGAACGATAGGTACTTAAAATTAACGGGTTTTTTTGAACTGCCCTCCCTGGGCAAAGAAATGAGGTGAACAAAAGCCTGAATATGTGTGGTTTGGGTTTGGTTTTTAGGTTTTTTTTTGCTTGAATTGTGACCCTATACAGCAAACAATCTATAAAGGGAAAACCCAGGAAATTTAGTAGGAAAAGACTCGCTGCTTTTAGTCATCTGTGCAGACCCAAAAATGGAGTATCTTCAAGCAAGGTCTCTGTAAAGATGGGTGTGTCCAGGAGTCACAGTGACACTTCGAATGTGGTTATAGCTCATCCTGACAGACCAGACTGGCTAAACCTGTGACTGTTGGTTGTCCAATACTGCCCATGCTAGAAAAAGCAGAATGTTTTGCTCCCAAAATAAGATAACCTGCTGTAATTTCAGCCTGTACACCGCAGTCTGTCTAGTTCTTGTTCTTCAGTTAATCTTGCCCGAACAGTACTGTCCATTCGGATCTGACACCTGTGGCGGGTACCGAAAGGCGCAGTTCTGGAAGGGAGCAGTGTCATCCGATGTGCGACTTGCTGGTAGCTCCCTATGGGGCGGCGTTAGTGGGCTCTGTCGAGGCTCCCGCGGGCCGATAGTGCGTAGCAGCTCCGGCTGCAGTGAGACGCTACCTCTAGGGGCTGCGTGTGCCGCTGATGCCGCTCGCGCGGCAGCTCCCCTTCTTCCCGCCGAGCCTCAGCTTCTTTGTCAGGCCGTCGGCGTCATCTGGGCGGGGGGGAGGGGAGCTACTGCGGTGAAAACGAAAGTGCTGCGGCAGGAATTAGAGAATGCCGTGTCAAAGCGGTGATGGTTTCCCTGACTTCATCAAAGGCGGTTTTCAGGCGGATCTCGGCCGTAGTAAGGCGCGTGTCAAACCTCGGGGTAGGCATGTTACCGCTGTAATTTAACTGTTTGTTTCTGAAGCTGGGTTGCGTTACTGAAGGTGTGCATGCGGTCACGTGTATGCTGCATGAGTATCCAGCTTAAAATCGGGACAAAGACCTCCCGAAGGCCTCTCTCTAGGAACCAGAGTGGCCGGTAGCTGGCGTGCGTGGATCCGGGCTGGTAGCCCTCCTCCCGAGTGTCATGGGAAGAGGGAGTGTTCTGGCAGACATGCGGGCTCCGCCTCGTGCTGCTGTTGCGCAGCAGCCCCTGCAGAGCCTAGTGCTGCAGAGTGCAGATGGTGTTTGTTCAACCTTGCCCCACCTCCTAGCTTATCTTTCAACTGCCCTATACCTGTGGCTACTAATAAGCTCCGTGCTCATCTCCAACACTACCTCTTACAGGTACTGACAGCTTATCCAAATTTATAGTTAGTGGCTATGGGGTGTTTAAAGTTGCTGGAAGAGTTAGAGGAAGTGTTTGGGAACACGTAACAGTTTAAACACTGCTTAATGTCCTGTATGTGAAACTGTTTATCAAGCAGTATGTAACTCAACTTGGTAACCCATTAAGTATTGACCTAAATAAACTAGGTTCTTGCTACTTAAATCTGATCTACAGCTTTCTGTGGATAAAAATACCCTGCAGAAATGTAGCACATCATGCTTGTCACTCGAGCAATAAAAATGTAAATAGCATACAAAGGTATGAGTGAGTCTTGCTGGCACACTCCAGACAAGTGAAAGTCTCTTAGCTTCTCTTAAGTGACCAGCAGAATGCTTCCATCATAAAGCCTAACATTGAATTGGTGAATTCTCAGCAGTGTTGCTGCCACCCTAGACCCTCTCATATATAAAACACCACAGCTGAACCTACATGGGACTACTTAAAGCTGCTGGAATTGGAACAAGTAAAGTCTATACCTGCAAATAGCCATTGGCTACTCTTTAGAAACTGCTCAGTAGTGTTGGTCTTGATTCTTGGAGTAGGTAAGCCACAGGCAGTCTGAGAAGTCACTTCTGGCCTTTATCTTTGACTCTTCATGCATATTTTTTTGTAAGCGGTTTAGCTCTTACTTGGTTACTTGAGCAGCTAACTTCACTCTTTCATAGGAAGAATAACTCGAAGCTGGTAACTTCTCAGTATTCCATATAGAAATGTAATTAAAATTTAAATTGGTAAAGTAAAAATTGCCTGGTGGTATATATACAGTTTTCTAAGTATTTAATTGTCAGGTGGCTAATGTGTAGAGAAACCGTTGTGGACACAGCTAACGACTGAAAGTATTTATAACTGTCACTACTGCAGTAATTATAAAAAGTTTGTTGCTAAAATGGTCACAATAGGAACAAGGCTAAAAAGTGTGTTGTTATCATACAGGAAAGATACATTCTTATACACTGCTTAAGTTTGACGTTTTGTGGGTGTTTTTTCTTACTTCAGTGGAGTTCCATGGAGTAAAGAGCTCAAGGATCTTCCTTGAAGGCCATAGCCTTGTTACTGCAACTCAGCTGAGGCTCTCCAGCATTTGTTTGAAGAATCAGTTGACTTGAAAACCTAGGGAAAGTATTTCTACAGTCCTCAAACATATTTGTGTGCTTTCAAGAGTGAAGTCTGTTTTGGATTTGGCCTCGAAGGCTGAGGGTTTTGTTTTCCTCAAGTCTAGTTTTGATTCAAAACTGTTCGGTGATAGAGCACAACGAAGTATAAACTGGTGCTTGCCCAACTACTGATCCAAAAATTATACCTTACACAAATGAACCTTTTTTCTAGTGGTTCTGTAAACTACCTTATGCCACTTGAGTCTGTAGGTGATGGTCTGAAATAAGTCTAGACAGCTGTAGGACAATTTCAAATGGATTGAAATTGCCAGTTTGGGCTGAAGCTGCTAGTAATGATTATATGGGTTCTGGTTTTTACCAGGTTCTGACATGAAGCTTCATGTCAATCAGGGCATGATTTAATTCTAGAGAAGAATGTATTTTTCAAATTACAGCGTTGCAACTTAATAATACAGACTAATTTGCCTTTAATTTGGGACTTGGAGGTTACTGGTCCAGGACTTAAACCTGAAGTGTTTAATGTTAAAGCTGAGGGTAGTTTATTGAAATATTACTGTCAGTAGGCTGCTATGTTAATGAGTTTTCAAACCCAGTCTAGAGGGACCTGTGTGCCTTCAGTTTGCTAGTGTTGCTTGGGTAATAGGTTGAATATTTGGGTGTGCCAGATATTGCAGGGTCAGAAAATGAGGACAAGCTGCCAGTTCTTACTTAGCAAGCAATCTTAATGCCTTTTGAACTGTTAGAACTATTTCAGAATGCTACAGGTAAGTCCTGAAGAGCAGCTGCCATGTTCAGAGGCCTCTACAAGTCTGTCTTATTTTGCCTTGAACTTTTGCTATAACTATAATTATATTCTCTTTTATTGCAGGCTGATCAACTGACAGAAGAGCAGATTGCAGGTGAGGTTTTTTCATGCTGTGTTGCTACTCCTACTTGACCTGGCACATCTCTTAATCCAGTGACAGTCTGTGTTACACAAGATATTTAGCTTTCTTAGGTACTAAAGTAGTATTGTGGAATACTTTAACTTGTCACCCAAGTTTTAAAGGCTTATCTGCTGTAAAAGCACCATGGATACAGTGAATCTGAAGTTTTGTTCTAGAATAGTTAGGCAAGCCTCACAGCTTTAGTAGCTAGTCGACTTGGCCATTTTGTTTTTGCCTGTCTCATGGCTACAGAGTTGTCCAAATGCAAACTGAAAGGCAGTGAGGGGGCAAATCTCTGGAGAAGGCTTGGAATTTGGAGTGCTCTTCTGACAGAAGGCACAAATAATGTATTTTTTGGTCTCCTGTCAACAGAGACATTTCAGGGTGGCTGTTTTTGATGACAGCAGAGACTGGCTTCATGATGACAACTCTTGTTATTCCATATTTGGAACTGCATTGTGTACTTGGACATAAATGTTCTGTGCTCTGTTAGGATGGTCTGGTGCTTGCTTTGAAAGGCTTTAAATATGCATCTCTTAAATCATAATATTGGCCCCTGAACAGTGGTTTCTGTGCACTTATGAAACTTGGTGGCTAAAACTTCAGTTTATCATGTCTTACTTGTGCAGGCTGCACAAAATCCTACCTGTCACTGCTCTCGGAAGGCTGATTTCAACTTCAGTAATTGATGTGACTTTAAGCTGGCAGTGCAGAATTAAGCCTTGCCATAGACTTTAAAAATCTTAGGGGTTTTGATCTGACAAGTGTATAGTGTTAACGCTAGAAAATCTCGGGGTGCATAACTGTCATGTGAAATGATTTTAGAGTGTTAGTTCTGCTAATGTAGTAGTACCAGGTCAAGCATATGAAATGGCCTTTAAGAGGTGATTGCTATTTAACTGTGGTCGAGCTCTTGAAAGACATTCTGTTAAACAGAAGTGTCATAATGAGCTCCTTTGTTTTTACCATAACTGCCAAATAAGAAGTGTAAGAACATTCTTCTGAAGCTTTTAGACTTCAGAAGCTTGTTTTAACTCATAGGATACTAATTATGGCTTTGTGGAAAGTCCTTAGTCTATTTACTTGTTGCCATGGCACTGTCTTATGAGTAAGCACAAGACAAATCTAGTTCAACTCAAGATTTTTTTTTGGAAGTGGCCTACCTATCCTTAAGGTTTTTTGATCAGTTTAGTTGGAGCAGGTGTTATCAATTGTCACTGCTGTCTTTTCAATAATGGTTTATTGTTCTAGTTCATAACTGTGGAAGCTCAGTTAGTTGATGTTACTGATTATGGAATATAAGCAGGAAACTTACTAACACTGCCTCAGGAGTAGTGCAAATGTTAGCTGTTAAGTAATGAAAGTACAGTTGTCAAAGCCAAAAGTGAGTACTAATAAGCTTGTACTGGAATAGAAGGTTTTCAAATGTGTGGAAGGTATAGCTTAGTTGTTATACTGATATATGTTAGTATCTAGTGTAAAATGGCCTGCTGCTTTCAATTCAGCTCTGGTATTTTGTGAAGCAAATGTGTTTAAGTGAACTGTAAACCTCTGATGTGAAGTCATAAGCCCACTGCTGTTCTGCTAGGGAATAGTCACTAGCACTACTTGGAAAGGGTTGGAGCTGACTAAGGGGAGTCTGTTTAGTTCTGCTCTTAAAGGCCAGTGTCTTGCATGGGAAAACTGTTAGCGGCACAGCGTGCGTGTTTTACAGAGGTAGTGTGGTTTAAAAAGCTTGATCTTTTTTTTTCCCCCCCGCCCATTCCATTTCAGCTTACCTGAAGATACCTAGCTTTTGGTTTGAAGGTGGGCTTTAGAAAATGGAATGTTGTCTCTACCTTGTAGTACCTTCTCTTAAATAGAAGGCTGAAGTAGTTAACAGCACTTTTTCTGGACTTAAATCTTCCACCTCTGCTGTGAAGCATCAGAATAAAGTTGTGTAAGACTGTGGATGTTCTTATTGGCTGTGGAACTTGCTGGTACATAGAACTGAACCTTCTTGTCAATACAGGTGGGGGTGAAAGATTTTGTAGGTTTTCTTAATATGAAAGACTGATTTTGAAAGCTGAGTGGGCACAGAATGTGAATGCTAGTTGCAGCTTCATTCAGCAAGAATTGAAGTTGCCAAGTCAAATGGGTACCCCTTTGGATAAAAAAGGTAAATAAGTCAGGCCCATTTGATGTGAGTAGTCAGAAAAAAATGTAAAGATGCTTTTGTCCCAAAGCAGCTGGTCTAGTGAGCTATACTTCCACTAGACCTCAGAGGTCTAAATCGGTGCTCTGAACAAGTAGGCCTATGTATGGTGTTTGTTATGCCTTGTTCCTTCAGTACGCTGTGATTCTCTGTGGGGGTCTGACCACTAATGTTAGTTAGAATTTATTTCATAGTAGAAATAGTCATGTTGAAGTGTTGAGCTCCTGGTAGTTGTGAAGAGAGCCACTGACATTCTCCTATAAAAGCTCCAGACATAGCTGGCTAAACTGGGTGAGAGTGGGAATGATGGTTCTGGTTCACTGGACATATTAGGTCACTGACGACTGCCCCTTCATCTGGAAAGGTGATGTGGTGCAGAGATGCCCCAGAAGCTATTGTTAAATAGAACATTTTGAGCTAGGATGTTAAGAGCTCACATTCTGTTGGACTAGACTTACTTTCACGTGGCCTGGAAGTAGTCTTTTTCTCTTGATGGTGTGCTTTTCAGAAGGAGCCTGCCCTGAAGATGAGTGGTTCTGCTGACACTGTCTTCTGGTTTCTGACAGGGTTAGCCTGTCAGAAACATCCTAGGTTATCTAGGATGTGAGAGAATTTCCATTTGCAGTTTGATATGGAGTGTTGAATAGAGAGGATTTGCTTTATGTGCTACATGGAGTCAAGGTGTTTAAGTGTGGCAGGTGTGTTTTATAATCTTATGTTGCAGGAAGCCAGAATTGAGTTGCTTGCTAAATTCCAATATCTCATAGCAGCTTTCATAGGCTGTTGCTGCAAATCCTCCAAAGCTATTTTAGGTGGTTCTTCTAGTCTCAACTGTACCTGCATAGGTGTTACTGCTTTGTTCTCAATACTGGAGCTGGTTCCTAGAAGTGGTTAAAAGTCATACACCTAACCAGATTCAGTATTTCAAATAGAAATAAGCTGCTGATCTTTTTGGCTTACTTTATGGTAACACTTTATAGCTGATAGTTTGTTAGCCTACAGCATTTTTGAGTAAAAGAAAGGTAAAGACTCAAGCTGAGTGGTCCCTTTCAAGTGTCTAGAACATACCACTGAATGGCCTGTGTTGTTGAAACAGCAAGTCTTTTGAATTTTGCATGGAAAGGAAGTATTACTCTTTCTAAGCATGGTCACCACAGTACTGTGGAGTCTGCTATATTTAGGTTGGTGACAGTTGACCTTCATGCTGTGGCTGAAGCAGTTCAGAGCTAAATGTTTTGAATAGCACTTGAGTACTTGACTCCTGATGAAGACTCAATGTTTCCCTTTTGAGATACTTCCGTTATAGACTCTGAACTTCTCTAGGTGTGACCCACAAGTCTCTTACCTGGGATAAAACTTTACTCCTAATAAAGTGAAATTAGCCCTAGAGGCTGTTTGGAAGTTACTCTAGGGCTCAGGTTATAGCTACTGGTTTGCGTAGGCCTGTTTCTGCCTTGTGATTATACAATACTGACTTGAAATGGTTTCATCTAGTCCTGTGGTAGCCTTGCTTTGTTTCTTATGTGCTAAACAGCAGGAGTTGGCTTTTGGAACACTTCAGACTGTTAGATGTACAAGAGTGGTTTTTTCCTGGATGGGACTCAACTGTGGCTCTGGTATTATAGCTGCATTCATGAACTATAAAAAGCCTATTTTTTTTGTAGTTGCATTTTTAACACTTGCCAGCTTGTACTTGCCTCAAGTGTTTCAGAGTTTGAAATGGATGAAATAAGACTTTATGCAGTTCATGTGAAAACACAACTTTTTACTGTGACTAATTCTGGTCTGGGAAACCTACCATCTGGAAAGCTGGCTGCTTGGAAATGTTGAAAAAATAATTCATGGAAGTATTTCTGATGCAGAAGTACCCTTGAGCTAACTAGTTCTCCAAAGGCATGGTTTATCAGGTGCCTTGACAGCTGTAGGAAGGATCTGAACTATACGAGGGAGTAGATAAGCTTTTCACATTTAACTAACCTGTGTATGAGCTACTACAGTCCAGTGAGCTTGTTTAAAGTCTGGCCAAACAGATGGCATAGATTAAAACCAATTCCATTTTTTGGACTGGACAATTAAGCGTGTTATGCTTGTATTAATATTGCTGGCTACGATGTGGCCACTGTAGGGGGCTCAGAGGTAGCATTGGAACCTAGTTAAGCAGTCTTACAGCTATTTTTGACTAGTTCTGTGAAGGCTGTTTCAGATACAGTGAGGCTGCAGCAATTTTCTCAGCAGCTTTTTGGACATTGACCCCAGTGACTTTCCTTCTTGAAAACTGACTGGAGTTGTGTATATATACATAGACTGAAGAACTGTTGAAGTCTAGAGTGGGAGAAAACTGGGAGAAGTTCCTGCCTAGCCTAGGTATGGCCAAATATTGAGACCTCTGCTGCTTAGGTACTGCCATTTCAAGTAGCACATACTGTTTAGACTTACATGTCCAGCAGAAGCGAGTTACAATGAGAAACTGTTTTTAGTTTGGGCAGATTATATCTTTTACCGTTGACTTGTCTACTCTATTAGTAATAGAAGTGCTTTTAAGCTGTAGCAATTGTATTTGGAGTACTACTTTTCAGCTTTCTCAGAGTAATTTCATAATATTTTCTCATGAGAAGAAACAGTTCCTGCCAAGGATGTGGATGATTCTAGTTGCGAATAGTTCCTTTCAGCTTTGTATTAGGGATTGTTAAAGATGGTAAACATCTCAGTACTTCTAAGGTTGATGACCTTCCATCTTATTTAGGTCAAAATGAGGTTGAATGGTAGATTGGTGGTTTTCCACAGGCTGGTGCTTCCATATTGGCATTACAATTACAGCAGACTGAGTGCTCTACTGAAATTGTCTTGAGACTGAAATCAAGTTTTGTAATTTGCAACAATAAGCAGCAATGGATGATTATTATATGATTAAGTAAATGTAACATTTCAAAGCTGAAGGTTTTAACTCCTTTTTTTGTTTTTGTGCAGAATTCAAAGAAGCTTTTTCACTATTTGACAAGGATGGTGATGGTACTATAACTACAAAGGAGTTGGGAACGGTGATGAGATCGCTTGGTCAGAACCCCACAGAAGCAGAGCTACAGGATATGATCAATGAAGTAGATGCTGATGGTGAGATTTTACTAATAAGTAATCTAATAAAGTGCCTAAAACATGGTTTTCTAATGAAGTAACTGTCTTGCAGGCAATGGCACAATTGACTTTCCAGAGTTTCTGACAATGATGGCAAGAAAAATGAAAGATACAGATAGTGAAGAAGAAATTAGAGAAGCGTTCCGTGTGTTTGACAAGGTACAAAAAATGTTTAATGAATATTTGTTATGAAAACTCAGGCTGACTTCTAATGGCTTCCTCGCTGATTTGAGGGGTCAACTGCAGTGCTGTCATCTAGAACTTCTGGGTTAACTAGTCATCCTAAAGTTCAGACTACTGTGCTATTGCACCTGAAAGTCAAATGGGTCAGTATGGTAGTGGGTAGCTATTAAACTACCATGTGCCATGATACTAAATACCTGTATGAGGCTAGCAGGGAAATTGCTTAAATCTTTAAAAGATGCACTTTTAAACAAAAAAAAGTTGATAAGTACCTTGGTGTGTAGAGGGAAAGGTCAGTCCATAGTTGTATGCACTAGTGTTGCAGCTAGGATGAGATATGTAAAAGTGGTCTCTGAAGGCCTTGTGGCTTTGTGCTGTACTCCTGTGGAACAGGTGAAAGAAGTAGTTTCTGTCTGAAGAAATAGACACATGAACCATGTAGTCACAATTGAATAGGCATCTGTCACCTGAAAAGGTTGCAAAAGGTGCTGATTGCTTTCTCAGTAACTAAAGAATGTATTTGGATAGAATAGCCAAAGTAGTCTGTATCAGATACGTTGTTCTTAAAATGTCTTTAAGACTAAGATCCTGGCCCATATTGAAGATAAGCTTACAGCTCTCACATACCTTGTGCAAATGCTAGTGGTTAAAGCTGCAGTATTGTAAGTTACAGTTAAGTTGCTAGGCTTTAGGCAATTTTTATTCCAGTCTTGTCTTTTTTTCCCCCCTTCTCAGGATGGTAATGGTTACATTAGTGCTGCAGAACTCCGTCATGTGATGACAAATCTTGGGGAGAAGCTAACAGATGAGGAAGTTGATGAAATGATTAGGGAAGCAGACATTGATGGTGATGGTCAAGTAAACTATGAAGGTAAGGAGTTAAGTAATTATTTTTGTGTAGCGCTTTTCATGTTGGTTATTTGTGTAGACACTGATAGCCACACCAAGGTTAAACAGGGCAGATGAAATCTCAACAGTTAGTGTTCCTTTGAGCTATGTCTTCAGTAGCTACATAATGTACCCCTAAAGAGGTTTTGAGTGGGTTATTGCTGCCTTTGTGCCAATGGCAAAAAATGACTATTCAGCTGTGCAGTGTAAGAAATACCTTTTGAAATGTAATGATGTCTCGTGACCATAGAATGAGGAAGCTAGCAAAGATGTTCTTGTACTGTTCATATGGTTCTGGTCACTAATGAATGTTGATCTGACTGCAGCAAGGTACTAATTTTTCATTAATGCTTTTAAAATTACTGATTTATTAAAATAAATTACTAATTTTAATTAAAGGGGGAAAGCCTCAAATACCCAGAAATTAAGACCTTTAGAAGACCTCATAAATAATGTCACACAAATGTGCTGCAGCAGTAGCTTTTTTTTGTTTCCCTCTTTCTTCCTGGCATTGAAACTTAAATGACTTAAGTCACACAGGCAGGAGTAGTTCTGTTAGACAATTGCTTGCAGCTCAGAAGCATTAGATTTGTTTTCATTTTAACTTTCTGAACACCTTACAGGCATGGGCTAGGGTATTTTCAGATAATAACCTTACTGTTTCTGAGGTGTAGGTGTGGCTTCCCTTCAAGGCCTTTTTGGTTGTGGCCTCAGGATAAGCTCTTGTCTGTGAGTGAAGAGGTCTCTTTATGAAGAGGGCTGCTGCTCCATAACTACTTAAATAGACTGTTTTAGAGGCTGGTGCTAGAAAGGGTAGGCATCCCCCTCTTTCCAGTTGCTCTTCTGAAACTGGAGCAGCCAGTTAGGTTGTTTGTTTTAGGTTCTTGGTTCCTTGCTGAAACTATGGTTCAGCAAGACAAGTGAAAAATCCTATTTTGTGGGATCTGACTTCCAATGTGATGTGAATAAGCAATGATGCACTTGCTGAAAGCTGGTCAGGCAAAATAGTAAGACTGAAGCTGTTCTGCTTTGGAAAAGGCAAATCATCACAATGCCCTCCTTGTGTGTACACTTACTTAACTGAGTTGCTTCAGCATGATTTCTGCTGATCTTAGACAGGGGCAAGACAACCAAGAATGACTGAGTTTATTTTGGAAGGTGGTACCTCACTGAATTGGGGAACAAACTTTCTTGACAAAGAGGCCTTTTGCCATTAAAATAGCTTTTAGGTGTGATCAGGGAGAAAAAGGGACTGTCTTGAAAGTGCTTTTCTGAATGTAACTGAAAACATAGTTTTGAAACGGTGTTCAGGCCTAGTCAGGCAGGTCAGTTCTCAGCTCTTGCAATTCAGATTTTTCTTGGAATAACTCTTGTGCAACTCTTTCCTTTTACAGAGTTTGTACAAATGATGACAGCGAAGTGAAGATGTTGTACAGAATGTGTTAAATTTCTTGTACAAAATTGTTTATTTGCCTTTTCTCTGTTTGTAACTTATCTGTAAAAGGTTTTTCCCTTACTGTCAAAAGAATATGCATGTATAGTAATTAGAAGGCCATTCCTCCATGTTTTTCTCCTTTATCTTACTGTCATTGTTCTGATTTTTGGAAAATTGATCTAAGTAACAAATGTTGCATGTGGCTTACTCTGGATATTTAAGCCCTTCTGCACATCTAAAGTTAGATGGAGTTGGTTAACCGAGGGAACATCTGGGTTGTCTGTTTTTTAAAATAAAAAAGTAGCTTTCTTTAGGAGACTTAGGTATGACTGGTGTAACAAGTTACGTAAAGTAAGCTTGGGTGTACCATGCATTAGCAGTTCCTTAAAGCAACTTGCTGGCTCTAGTTCTCCAGTACATAAAGGAGCTTATTCCGCTTTTTGTGATGGAGCATAAGGGCTCTTGCAGGTAACTGCAGGATAAACCCATGTGAATAGTACATATACGTGTGGCTAATGCACTATACAAATCATTCTCCTAGTTTACTTCCCAGTAACTTGTTTGTGGCCATACCTGTAACATGTTGAAATGTGGAGTCTTAATGTTGTGGACGATTGACAGTCAACAATATGAAACTTAAGTTGCACTAATGCAAAACGGGTGATTTATCCAGGTACTCGTACACAAGGTTTTTTGTACTGCTGGTCCTGTACCAGAAAACATTTTCTCCTCTTGTTACTATGCTTTTTAAACTTTGTTTAGCCACTTATTTTCAAAAAAAATCTGCTTATGGCACGATTTGCCTCAAATCCATTCCAAGTTGTATATTTGTTTTCCAATAAAAAATTACAATTTACCCATACTGTTTCAATGTATCCTTGAATTATTTACAGGAATTGTTCAATACAGTTGCTGCTCTGTGTTTTAGTATGTAGCGGTTTGGTTTGCTTATGCAATGGATTGGCTGTCTTAAAATAGCTTGGAAGGTGAAAACTTAGTCCTTAAACTCTGGCCCTTAATAGTATTGTTGACTTGAAGAAGCTTTCTTACTAGTAGTTTAAAATGTATTTTACAGTCTTGTGTGGAGCTTGGTGCTTCAATAAACTTACCGTAGTGACTGGCTATGCCCACTATCTGTAGACATTGTGAACTGGATGTTGACCTAGTTCAATAGTTGACCTAAAATTAAAATTCCTTGTTCAGACAACTAAATCTGTTTGCTTTCTTTTTAATTATTTTGGAGTTTATTCCCTGTCAGCTGCTACATCGGGTAACTTAGTCTCACACCTGGACTTTCCTGAAACTGCAGTGTCTTGAGTTGCCATTCAGGGTGCAGTCAGCTCAGAGTACATAAAGAAAACACTCTCTTACTGATCTGCTAATGAGCATGATTGTGCTTCTAGCACTAGTTGGTTGTCAAGATTTGTTGTGTTTTTTTTTTTTAAGCGAGAAACCAACCTGGTTTTGACCAAGGACAAATCCAAGACCTGAAAAGAATGCCAGAGGCTGTTGGTGGGCCTTGCCTCTGTGCTCTGCTGGCAAGAACTGACTGATCTTATATATGCTATGTGGTTATCTTGTTTGGGGATTCTGGTTGTCTTTAAACAAAGCACTGGCCCCTGCATCTGGTTACTCTCACCTGATCCCAGCAGAGCAGTTACCTAACACTTTAAAACAGTTTTAATCATCTGTGAGGTATTTATAACTACAGTGAAAATGTAGAATTTGGGCTGCTGATCAACCTGATTTCAGAAGTGCTTGGTCAGATGTTTGTGGTCACTGATCCCAAAGCCCTGCTTCCTGAGCACTATAAGCAGCTCTGTTGGTTGTCCAAAGGAGGTTTGTCAAAAGTGTTTAAACTGAGTTTAAACATCAGAGTTCCTTAGAATTGTTGCTTTTGCCCTGGCAATCTGATTTGGGAAGCTTATGCAGTCTAAATATTCTAGCAGTTAGGGTTTGCCTTCTACAAAATAAGGGACTGAACAAATGCTTCCTATCCAGTCTTCATCCCGTGGCCTAGGAGCCTGGGGACAACACAAAGGTGCTTAAACTGGCACAAGATGGGGAGAATCTGACAGAACAAGCACTTGAGATTCTGAACTGCGGGAGTATTGGAAGCCTCCTTTTGAGGTAAGTGATGCAAAGAATCTGACAAGAAGTTGTATCTGCCCGTCTGGTGTCTTGACCTTCAGTAGGGTGGGAATTGCACTGTGACCCAGCCTTCTACAACTCAGGGTGCATCTGGTAGCATAGGAGTGACTAAGGTGAAAAGGAGAGGGCCCTCACTGTTAGGGGAGAGTGCTTTGGCATTTCATAAAATGAACAGGTGAAGAATGTGTGGTGAGAAGGCCGCCTTTATTTACTGTTGCTTTAGCTGCTCCCTGTTCAGTGTGTAGTCACAGGAATCAGCTACTGCTTGTTTAGTGTCTGTTGCAGTTATATAAAATGCCTGATTTCTAGGTCAATATAGAAATCTCATAGCCCTCTTCACATCATAATTCAACTGCAGAATGAGGGTGTTTTCCAGTGCTTTCTGCTGAGGGAAGTGTCTCCTGAGCCACAGTCAGTAGAGGTGTGGTAGAGGCTAATGGCATTGATCACTCGGTATTGAACCTTCTGCCTGAGGTGTGTTTGCAGGTGCTCTTGCTGTTGTGAAGCTGGTAGTCCTTGGGTCACCCTGGGCAGATTCCCAGATACGTGTGTATGTAGGAATAGCACCCAAACTAAATGCATCTTCTGGTAGTCTGCTAAGGTACAATCCTTCATCTGGTCTGTTAAATACAGTGGAGGAAGAAACTTTCTGTGGCACAACTTCAGTGAAAGCACCTGGTGGGGCAGGGAGGGGGTGAGGTGAGAGATTTTGTGCCTAAAGACTGCTGTTCCCTTAATGTATAGTTTGAGGGAGGGGTTTATTGATGTGTATAAAAACCTGATGGGAGGGGACAAGGATGGAGCCAGACTCCTGTTAGTAGTGCCTGCTGGCAGAAGAGGCAGTGCACACAAAAAGATGAAGTTCTGTCTGAGCAGGAGAAAAGGACTTCTTTCACTGAGGGTGGCCAAACGCAGGTTGTAGAGTCCGCAGGTTCAAAACCCATCTGACAAGGTGCTGGGTGGGTGGCTTGAGCAGGAAGCTGGACCAGGTGATCTCCAGAGCTCCTTTCCAATCTGATTGAAGTGAAGGTGCCCCTGCTAGCTTCCCAGGCTTGCTGTGGTGTGCAGCTCTGCCTTCATGTGGCTGCCTTTCCTGGCACAGGGAAGTGCGTAACTGCTTGCTGCAGCCCGATACGTTTTAGGCTGTGTCTCTAACTCCTTTTAGATCAAGCAGGGACTATAAGCTGTGAGCTCTCTTGAAAATAAGTAATTCCCTATTCACTTGCAGCTGTAGAATTTTGGTGGGGGAATGTATTGCTGGTTAAGGAATAGTGTAATGGTAAACTTGCAGCGGGTTAAGGTACAGGTTATAAATTAGGGACAGCTGATGGGTGAAGATGATGGTAAGGGAGGATTAGGAGCTTGCTAATATCAGTCTAATGATTTGTGGGAGACTAGCTCAGAAGGCAGATGAGCATATGGAGCAGTACAGCTGAATCGCCCGATAGATGCAGTGCGGGTTGGGTGTTCAGTCTTTTGGATGGGGTTGTTGGTCTCTAAGGACTTTGCTCCACATGGGTAAGGCAGCTCTGTCTGCTGCATTGAGTGGTCCCTCAGGAATTCATTGGTAATGACCCGGATGGGAAGAGTAGCAAAATGACTGCTTTCTTAGTTTGTGTCTCACTTCTGGTCTATGACTGCTGCGTTTCTGGGAGTTGGTTTTTCTGTTGAAGTCGTCATGTTGTAATGGATACTCTGAATTAGAATGAAGCTTCCTCAAGTTAGTCTGGCAAATGATGCACTCTTCAGTTAAAACATTTACTTCAGCAAACAACTTCTGTAAGAATAAGTCTGGAAAAGCAATTGAGAATAGTGGGTATGTGAGATGACAGTGTATATGAGCACGCTGGGATGTGTAGTCTGAGTATAAAGAAAACCCCAACTGTTGTGTTCAGCCAAAAGGGACACTGCTGGAGAAAACTCAAGTAACACATAGCAAGTCTATGCTTAACAGAACTTGGGAGAGGAGATAGACTCTTCTTTGGGACAGAGCGAGTTCGTTAGCATGTGTGTTTTATGAATACCTCCTCAGCTGTCTCTCTCCTGCTTATAACCACCTTTATCATTAGTACAGATTGACTGGAGTGAGAGCAACCATACCATGTCTGTCTTCAATTTCTGGTTTTGAAAAAAGTTCTTCTTCTCCTATGAGAATAGTCATAGCTTGTCAGGTTATCTAGTTACTCTGTTTTGAAGAATTTAGTCTAAGAAACACATTTTTAAGGGCTTAGTCTAAATTTGCGAAGAAAAAACAAGAAAATATGGGAGTGGGGATGGAGACTTTGATTTTCCCATAACTCCAAGTCTGATGTCAGTGTCATCTTCAGGTGCTGTAGTGGCAGTTCTCATTTGAAATTGGTGACCCCTTTCTAGCTGCTTCTTAGAAAGACACTTCCTATG
The DNA here is from genome assembly GCF_000690775.1 of Eurypyga helias. Lineage (NCBI taxonomy): Eukaryota > Metazoa > Chordata > Aves > Eurypygiformes > Eurypygidae > Eurypyga > Eurypyga helias. The sequence goes on along the minus strand of NW_010240635.1, from coordinate 43,406 downwards.
GTGCTCTTAATGTGAACTGTGGAGAAGAGGGCATTTATTTCAGTGCCTAAAACTTGTCTTGAGATGCTGTTCAAGAAATTGCACAAATGGAACACCTCCAGATGAGATTTTCAAAGGGTGGAAGATTGGTAAAGATGCTTAGTGGGAATAGCCTAAGGATGAGGCATATTCTGTGCAAAACTCTGGTTGGATGATAGGATAACTTCATAGCATTACTGAAATTTTCAGTAGGCTATTGAAGAATGCGTCTGCATTTTACTGGACACTTTATGTGTATGCAGAGTAGCATATAGATCCTGCCATACAAACAGGGTATCATGCAGTGCCATGTAATGGCAGTGCACTGCAGGCTGGCTTTTTCTTTTCCAGCATCACTTCTGGTCTTCGTGTGGTGCTGGCTGGTTCCCTTTGTGACAGGCAAACTGACGAGATCAGATGGGTCTGACAGGTCCTGAGTTTGGATTAGATGCCTGCTGCATCATTAACAGCAGTATGTCCCTGGTCCTCTGGTCCCTTCTTAAAAGGCATGTGCTTTTTGGCCACTAGAGGTGTTTTTCTGATTGCCCTTGAGGGAAGGAATTTCTGCTAGCTTCCTGTGTCGGCAGGATTGCAGAAGAGTTGTTTGTTTCTGCAGTGAGAGCCTTTTAAAAAAGCTGAACAGCTTTTTTTTTTTTTCCCCCCACACAGCTGCAGTAATACACTGCTAATGAAAGGCAGCAAAGTAAGAGGTTCAGATCTTCTCCCTCCTCACAATCTGTTAATTGTGAAGCATGAGATACTTAGTAACCCCAGGAAGGCTGTGGGGTTTCTCAGTTCCCTCTTTCTCTCTAAGGTGTTAAAGCCTCTGATGGCTATAAACACTTTACCTTAAAGAGCTGCTGTTTTTCTAGTATTGACTAAACTGGAAGCCTTTGAAGGAGACCTTGGAAGCGCTCTGTGTCCAAAGTGGAAAGGCAGTCGTCTGTAGCTGCCAGGTCATTCACGCTGAATAGCAAAGTAGTAACTTAGACACTCATTCAGTGTCTACTCCAGAGCTCTATGGTCAGTGTAGTCTTTACATGGATTCAAAAAGCCTTGAATATGCTTAAAAATAAAGCTGCTTAGTGGATTAGGATGTGTGAATTTCCAATACTTTGGAATTGATTTCACAAAGCAGTGTAAGATGTCACTAGGATTTTTTTAAGATGGTAGAATTAAGATAGACTGCATAATTGATTGGCACTTTCACCTCTCAGAACGCTAAGCATTTTTCCATGGAATTAACATTGGCATTTATTTATATGTGTGTGACGTCTTAAAAGGCTGCCAAGAATACTAGAGGATTGTCCTCTGTGACTGGTGCTATGAGGAAGCCATCCCCGCCGGCCAGATGAGCAGGCCAGTTTGCAGGGTCAGCTGAAGGCAAGAGCAAATGGGTGCTTCCAGCAGTTCTTCCTCTTATTTTAATCATTCCTTATCCTTCTGGTAGGACAAGTTTTCTGCTGTGATGCCCTGACTAAACATGTGGAAAAGTTAAGCCTCTCTGCTAGCTACCCTCTTCTACCCCTAAAACCTTTTAAAACCCTTCTCTGGTGCTTTACTGGGCTTGGGAAGAAAGGCTACAAAACAGTTCCTTTATTTCTGACAGCTTTTTAATTCCCTTGAATCTGCCCACGTGCTACCCTTCCCGGAGGAAGCATTAGCTAAGGAGGCACACCTCTGTGTACTCTGAAGAACCCTCCGTGTGATCTGGGCTGGAGGTCCCTCACCGGGCGGCCCAAATTGCTGTGCTGTGGATTCCTCGCTTGTCTGGCGTGTTACGCTTGAGGATGGGTTTATTGCCAAGGTGCTGATAAATCCTCTCTGGCTCCTGAAGAGAGGTATAAAATGGTGGTGTGGTTCTGCTCTTAAAGAGTAACCTTCACTACAACCCCAATGAAATTGGGGAAAATCGTATTGAGGGGGAAGGTTTCGTATGCATCATCCTTACATTCTTGGCTGCCTTTACATATAGACCAGTCTGCCTGTCATGTTAGCGGTTAAAACCCCAAAAAATCAGTCACTTGCTAGTGAAGCAGAGGGGGAGCATGGACATCAATCCCGAGCCCTCCTTCCTCACCTGCATGTGGGAGAAGTACCTCCTTGCAATCTGCCTGCGAGGTGTGGGCAAGCAGCTATGGAGGGAGCTCGCTGCAGAGGCTTAGCAAAGGGGCACTCTGCAGGGAACAGCTGGTGCGATTACATTTTATCAGAACTGGGGGGAAAAATGCATCTGATATTCAGATGTGTGTGTCTTCCTTCAGCCTTCATCCAGCCTCCTTTTCTGCACCTAGCCAAAGTGGGATGTTTTCACCCCAGATGCTGATGCTTACACCTGTTGACTCTTTGCATGGTTGAATGAAAGGAGCCGTGGGAATGCTGCCCTCCATGTCAGTTGCACTTTGCTTCCTCGAAGGAGACAGGCAGACCCTACCTCACAATTTCGCTGCTGACCTGGAATACCTCCGGGGAATGCTCCTGAGCCTTTCCAGCCACGAGGCTTCTCTTAGCCTGTAAACGTGTCTGTAGCTCTTGAACGATCAGCTATTTCAATTTTCAATTTTCCTAAGAATCCACTCCATTTTTAATGGCTTCACCAATGAAACAATTGGGATTTGATACTGGTTTTGCGATCAGGCTTTGACTAACTTTTAATAAAAACGAAGACAAACTGAAATGAGAGCTTACATGTCCACCAGGTCTTCAGGGAATAAACGGCGCAAGAAACTCCGCTTACGGGCTTGACCGGGCAGTGCTAATGCTAGGTAGTCGGGCAGTATGAGGCTTTGCTCAAGAAGCCCAGCGCAACTGAGGGGAGCCTGCACGGTTTCAAAGGAGAGGGCAGAGTACGCACCTGTGTAGCTACAAGCCAAAAGCTCATGTCGCGTTACCGAGTGCTTCTGTGTACTTTCTCCCTCCCTTTGGAGGTTTGACAGGGAAAACGCTACCAACATACTCACTTAAAAACACCAAGAAGAAATCCCAGCACCTTAGGTTGTAAAGACGAGGTCAGTATTTTAGGCAGGTGGATAGAGATGTGAGAGAAGCAATAGCTGTGACTCTCTCAGAATGTAAGTGGGTGAGGGCTCTAGGGATTGCTGTTCAGTAGATGATGTGACCTGTATTGTCTAGTTCACCTGAGCATTGAAGTGTGTTCCTCAGAATAATTAGCTTTTATGTTTTCACAGTTTTCATGTACAAGAAGTTGTGGGTTTTTGGTTTTTTTTTAATTCCCCAGGTAGAGATTTAAGTGGTGTAGTCAAAGGTCCACACTTTTGCATACTCACCTCATTTCCTCAGTTTGTACCCCAAGTCTTCCCTTTGTGGAATCAAGCAGTCTCAAAACAAACCTGGATATTCAACATTTGAGTTCTTCGGTAAAAAGCACAGCTGCTGCCCCTTCTCAGGCCATACTGTGCTTTTTCGGTCATGCTACAGAGCAGGTGGGTTTCACTGCGGGAGTTCAGACAACTGCCAACTTTTCCTGTCTGGGGTCATTCTTGGGAGACACCTTCCCCTTGCCAACAAACAGAGCAGAGGCATTGGGACTCTCTTCAGCTGCTCCAAGCTCCACTGCTTGGAAGTTATCTTCTCTGCATCCTCTTGGGCAGCGCTTTCGCCCCTAATCTCTGCGCTTGAGACAGGAGACTGCATCTAGTGTGATGGGTACCCAGCAACAAAGCTGTTCTCCTCCTGAGCAGGGTTTGTGCCCCTCCCGTGAAGCTCAGGAGGCTGTTCAGGATACCTATGGAGAACAGTTTGATACAGCCTCTGTGAGCCTGTTGCCAGGCAGGAAAGAGCCCCCGTTCAGGTCCCCAGCATTGCTCGTGATACGCTCTACGTTCCAATCCACGCGTCACGGGGAGGGCCTGTCTTCTCTGCTAACTGGCAGCAGATCCTAGCCAGGAAATCCTTTCTGATCTACTTGCTCTGGCACAGCACAGCAATCTCAGTAATGTGGGGATGAAAACAAAAGCAGCATATGACTTTTGAGCCGTTCAGTGCCTGCAGCAATGGGTCTGACAGTCTCGGCTCCACTTAAAACTTACTGAAGGGGAATTTGGATTTTGCCATCCATAATTCTTCCATTTTTGCTTGAAGACTGAAGTATTTAATTTTCATCCTAGGTTGGGTTTTTTCCCCCCAGACATCCTCTGATAAAGGATGATGAGGATAAAATAAATTTTCAGTATTCAGAGCAGTTCTGTAAAATGACTCGGGTATGGCTGACACTTCAGAAAAGCATTGGAGCCTCGGTGTTACGGGGAGCTGTGTGTGAGCAAGAGCAGAACCGTGACAGATACCCGTGCAAAATGACGGGCCGTACTTATGTGCCAGATTCTATGTCCAGCTCCTCCATGTTGTTCTTCACAGTGTGGAAGTCTGGGAAGGATGAGTAGCTCGAAGGGCCTGTCATCCTCCTGTCTCTGCTGGCTCGCTCTTCTAGGATATTCCAGGAACATTATGCTCTCGGCTCTCCTCTGGCTACGAGGTTTGCATGCAAATAAGTAAATCAGATGAAAATGACAGGATGGGAAAAACTGATTTATGCATGCCAGCGTTGAAGCACACCTGTGACTCCTGTCTATACGCTCTAACCAAAGGCTGCCGAACGCTCCCATTATTTCAGTGGTGTCTGGATCAAGCCTACAGTCAGTATCTTGACCATCTATGGAGTAGGTTCTGATACAAATTTTTTTAAGGATATGCTTAATTCTATCCCCATTTAAGAAAGCCATTCAGTGTGTAATTGACCTGAGTAAAAGGCTGAAGCCTGTGCTGGAAGTCAAGCATGAACCTGGCTGAACGGGAACTTAAATCGTCGCTTACGTTAGAGGCTATCCCCCGTCAGCATCTGAAAAATAGGACTGCTGCTTCTGCAGATACGCAGCCTGGGTAGGTATCGCCGTGGTTACAGATGCCGCAGACCAGAGCTGTCTAAAGTCCAACCATTTTGAAGGCACAACCCACTCGGGCTTGTCTGTGCCGAGTCATGTACGTAGGTCCTTCATTTTGCAGTAAATTTGGTTACGCTGCCTGAGGGCATTTGTCATGAAAAACAATTATTTTGAGGTAAAAACTGATCAAAACCATTGCAGAAAAGAGAAAGAGTGACTACAGTGCCTCAACTCACTGCAATTCCTTCTTTTTTCAAAGGCTAGACAGTTTGTTTTGTTCTTCTGTCCAGAGCTCCTCAAAAATTGACTTCGCTCCTCTAAGTCCTATGCAAATGAGTATTTCCACGAATAAAATATGCAAGGCCATCTGAAATGCAAAACGTGAACGTGGATTGCTGTGTGTCAGCGGCGGCGTAGGAGCTCCACGCGTGGGCTGAGCACACGTGAAGTAATTCAAATCGGTGTCGCCCTCTGGGTGGGCAGCTCAGCTCGTGCTGGGAGGGGCTGCCGTGCTGGGACAGACTCGCCAGAAACGAGGGATCTGATAAATGAGATCCAGTGAATCCCTGTGGTGGCCCGTCCGGTTACTGCCTGTAAGTCCTGTCTCGGCAGCTGCCCCTTCTGTGCCAAAAGAGCAGGACAGCCGGTGCGCCCGCACCTCGGGTGCTTCGCTGCCACTGCCTGCTCCTTGCTTTAAGCTGCTGGCGATGAGACGTTCCGGTGAAACCAGCAGGCTTCACGCTGAAGCTGTTGAAGCACCATGTTCTCTCTTTTTTGACTTCACTGTGCACGACAACTCCAAGTAGGGAGTTAGTAACTCTGTAATCACTGCAGAAAGGAGTAAGAAGCTCACCTATTAACACCTGAACAACCGTCCATTTTTTCATCCCAGCTGGTGCGTGAGATCCCGTCACCCTCTGGACCGTGTGGTCCTGCCCCTGCGGCCTTCGTCCCATGTAGCACGCTAGGACATCAATCTTTTATGCGCGGCTTGCGAAGATCTGTATTGCAGCGGTTGTCTTTTTAATGGCAACGCCACTGCTGCTGGAGGGAAGGTGACACATCAGCCCATATTTACAGGAGTTTGGCCAAACCCCCTTCAGAAGGCTACAGGGAGCCTCAGCTCTCTCTTTGTGACTATTCAGTCTTGAAGGCCTTTCACGGCACACATAGTGGGAAGCACTATATGTTGTTGCTGTCGTTAACCATCCTCTAAAATATAGACAAGGTAAACAGCGATATTTTTTTTCCTTCCCTTGTAAGGGTTTAAAGAACTAAGAGCATCTGCCAGATGTAGGAGGAGGTGTATTTTGGCAGTGTGGCTAAGATGAGTTCAGACCGTCATGAGCCGAAGTAAGAATATTTCTGCAGCTGGAAACAGGGAGTTGCGAGTGGATTGGATGCATACCATGTCTTTGAGGCAGATAAATGGTTTGTAAAATCCTTTTCTTGCTTAAGTTACACTTCCATAAAATTCAAAATCCCTTCAGCCCTTGCAGAGGTGAGGCTGATGCTAACGGCTTCAGGAGGGGTACGACTTCTCTGGCCTCTGTAACACAGTTCCTGACTTACAACAGGAGGGCAGACTCAAGGCCGCTGCAGCTGTTTTACAGTGTCACTCTAAACATCCTTTGTGTTCATTCTTAAATTGCCAGCTACCCCTGCACAGGCAATACCCTCCTGTGTAACTCCGAGCTAGCTGTACTTTCCATCTGTGGATTCCATACCTCATGAAAGAGCCCTCTAGTTAGCAACTTCCGGTGGAAAGAAAGCCAGTTTGGTGTATTCTCACTGAGGAACGCTCTACAACATCAGAAGGATATTGACCAGTTGGAGCGAGTCCAGAGGAGGCCACGCAGATGCTCAGAGGGCTGGAGCACCTCTGCTATGGGGACAGGCTGAGAGAGTTGGGCTTGTTCCGCCTGGAGAAGAGAAGGCTCCGGGGAGACCTTACAGCACCTTCCAGGACCTGAAGGGGCTACAAGGAAGCTGGGGGGGACTTTTTACAAGGGCCTGTAGTGACAGGACAAGGGATAACGGGGTTAAAGTGAAAGTGGGGAGGTTTAGATTGGATATCAGGAAGAAATTCTTCCCAGAGAGGGTGGGGAAGCACTGGAACAGGTTGCCCAGAGAAGCTGTGGATGCCCCATCCCTGGGAGGGTTCAAGGCCAGGCTGGATGAGGCTTTGAGCAACCTGGTCTAGTGGAAGGTGTCCCTGCCCATGGCAGGAGGGGTGGAACTAGATTGTTTTTAAGGTCCCTTCCAACCCAAACCATTCTGTGATTACAGAAAGGGCAGTCACTTGAGGCAGTGGCTGAGATTGAACAGCTGGTGTCTTAACTTTGCCTGGCTGGATCTCCTAGATTGGAAATGGAAGCACTGCTGCAGTCTCTTTTTCCCGCAGAACAAAACAACGGGCCGTGCCGAGCAGCTGCCATCAGTGCCACGCTTCACAAAAGGAACATCTGTCACAGCCCAAGTTAATTCGGCCCCTCAGGGAATCGGTCTCTATGGGATCTTCTGCAGGAAGGTGTTCTCTGCCCTCATCCCAAGCAGGTGCAGGCCCCAAGCTGGAGAGAAGCTGAACAGCCATGCCAGGGTGGCAGCGAGCGTGAGCTAACATTCCCAGCGGGATTGCTCGGTCAGGTGTGGCACCCTGCCGACGAGGTGCCCCGAGCGGCGCGCGGCCGGGAGACGCGGCTCAGCAGAACCTGCGTGCCACATGGGTAGGGTGTGTGGGAGAGGCGAGAGGAACGTTGCCTGGCCTAAGCGTCTCACCTCCCGTGCCCCAGCATGCTGTAGACCGTAAATCTGCTTCCCAGGCACTTAACTCGCCTCTTTCACTTCACGGGGATGATGGGCACCTAACTAGCATTTCATTTTGCTTTAGGTATGGCATTATTAAGTGTTACAGCAGCCAAGCCCCTTTCTGGACATGGCTCTAAATATGTGTTATTTTGGGTCTTCTTCCCTGGAGACCAGAATTTGATTTCTTTTTTTTTTTTTTTAGTCATATTTTATTAGGAACCATGTGTTTAGGGGTCTGTTAATCTCCCTACAGCTGACACTCGAGCCCGTCTGCGCAGCAATTTGTTACAATGCCGCTAAACCTGGCACTTTAATTATGGGATGCCAGCTCTTGCTTTTCTGTTGTGAAGTGAACATAGAGTCATCACTGCTTTCTATTTTTGCATGAAAATGATTCACAGTGTAGAATGTACCGTACTACAAAAGGGATGGAAGAAAATAGTTCCATGATACATGTTGGGAGACAGAAGCAATGGCTCGCTGCTGTGATTCACGCGTGTACTGCCCAGGCATTCCAAAAATGGCTTTCTTCACAATTAGCCACAAAATCTGCAAACCATAAAAGGAAAACCATTGCTCTAACAGCAAGTGATTCCGGCTGGCTGCTTGAAATAAGGGAAGGTGTTAATTCACAGGGCGGGTGAAATGTCAGAACTTACTGGACATCTCCCCGTGATTACCTTCGTAACCAGGCAGCCCAAACTTTGCTCTTGAACCGACAGGACTTACTGTGCCTCCAAAATCAGTGCAGTGCCAGGAGACCCCATCACTGATACCTATTCATGGTTTGACAGCAGCACCAGCGCCCTGTATGCAGCCACTTGTTGAGGACAGGGGCGCATAAGGGATGGCTGAGCTGCAGCTCTGTTCCTCTGGGGAGCTGAGGGGCTGCTGCCCACGTATTCCCGGTGGAACAGACTTGGAAGAGAGGAGGCAGTGAGTAAGCTGAGCCTTGGCAGATTGCTTTTCTCCCAGCACAACTGAAAGCTGCAAACACCATTGCTGGGAGCACCCAGCTGGATGTCAGCTGAAATAGGAAAGTGGGGGCCTTGTCCCCCTCAACACATCTGTATTTTGGGGACACATACACACACACACACCCAAGCTTGGCATAACCAGGTGCGTTTCACAGAATCACAGAAAGGTTAAGGTTGTAAAGGACCTTAAAGATCAAAGGTTTCAAGGACAACATGTTCCTTGCAAGACTTATGAGGTCTGAGCATGTGTCATCTTTGTTTAGGAGAATTTTGCAGTATCTGAGGACGGGGTGAACTCCAGCTATAGCCAATGATGCCCCTCTTATAAATTATAAGCAGAATATTTATTAACACATGCCTTCTGAGAGCCTTTGATATATATATTTGGGAATGACACTGGGAAAATATGCATACACAAATATAAGTATAGAAGGTCCTACTGGAACAGGCAATTTATTACAGCTGCTAATTCGCTTTCTGAAAACCAGGATCATCAGCAATAATGCTTGTGTATGTTTTGCCCTTTGCCTGCCAGGAATTCATGCCCAACTCAGCCATGGTCTTGGCTGGATTTCTCACAGTAGATTTTGGGGCTGAATCTCTTTGCCTATCAACAGTCTCAAGGTACCAGTAATTTCTAAATATTTGATGGAAATGGGAAGAGGTTTTTTTTCTTCCCAAACAAATGTGCTCTGTGACATTTACAGTTCTAAAAGGAACAGTATCTTTAAGAAGTAAAATAAACATCGGTACAGTTCCTCAGTGTTGATTTGAAAGTATTAGCAAAGGGTTGTATTAATACAAATGAGCATGGGACAGACTTTCTCAGTTAAGTAAATGCTAACCTTCTGTTTGAAAATCCTTTAGGATCTCATCAACTGCTCCGTGCCAGGTGGCCTGTTGCGGTCTGAGAGCCATTCCGAGTAAACAGGAGCTTCTTAAATGAGTTATAGATACTGCTATTATACAGTAACTTGCAGCAAATGATCTGTAACACCCTTTAAAACTGCACTTCCAGCCTTGGAGTTTCAGCCCGACTCTGGTGTGCGTTACTGGCAGGCTGGATCTCCTTGGGAACAGCTTTACACTTCCTCTTTATTTTGCTGTGTAATTGTTCTACGCCACAAACCTTCTCGTCTGGCCTTGAGCTAACAACCAGTTACAAATGGCATCCGTGCTGAGGTTTTTGATCGTACACCCCAAGTGATCTCGTGAGCAACTGCTCTCCTAAACCTCATCGCAGTAACGGTGACACAAACTGGTGCACTAGTGCGGTACCACTGTCGGGGGGGCTAGCTTTTCAATTTCATAAATGCATATCAACATCCTGTGAATAGCTTAAAATACAGTTACGGTCAGGAAAAGGATTTTGTAAAAGCAATGTCTCTGTGTTCCGTATTAATTCTGAGTTATAAACAGGGGAGTATACACAAGTCCTACTTTCCGGATGGTTTTTTTATCCTGGTATTAACTGTCGGGAGAAAGCTCTATGCTATTAACAGTCTCATGTCTATTGCCAAATGTCAGCTTCTCCACACAGAAGAACATTTTTTTGTCACTTCCACATTTTATATTTCCAACATTCGTTTCATTTTAAAAAATCCCTCATGATCCAAGGGTCTGTGACTGTTGGGATTAAGGGTTCCTCTTTTTTTCTTTTCTTCTGGGGTCCTGACCATGGCAGGAAATGCCTTTCCCATTAATCACCTTTGCTTAACTAATCATCCCCAAGTTAAATTTGCTAAACTTATAAATGAAGAGCTCGATCTTTTGTTAACTGTTACTCAAGGAAGTCACAGCACATTTTGGTTTAGCTTGGTGAGATGGGTCACAGGTCTCCAAA
>NW_010240635.1:338-32838 GCF_000690775.1 Eurypyga helias | reverse complement strand
CGTGGAAGAACAACCAGGGCACTGAAGCTGCCTTGTAGTTTCAGGGCAACGCCGCAGTTGCTGATGAGGGCCATCACTGCCCCGGACATGCAGGCTGCCACCATCCAGCAGGCTACGGGTCCATCTCCTGCCGTCCGCACCCTCTTCCCGTCTCCGCAGGCCAGTTATAGCTGCCATGCTTGTGAGGCTTCTGCCCTGAGCACTCCAATCCATTCTGCAAAGCTCTGGGGTTTGTTTTTGTAGTGCTTGGCCGCTGCAGTGGCTGCTTCACCACTTGAGTGGTACGCTGGCTCCTTGCTGGCTCCTTGTGGGTTACACCCGTGGCTGTCTTCCCTCCATTGCCCTGCTGCTTGCTTTCCCCAGCACACCAAAACCTTGTGTTTAGCAGGAAACGTCCTCACTCTCCCTCGTTCCAAAAGCAGGAAGTAATTTCCCTCCCCCCAGCCTTGCCTGACCACTTGGCCTGTTCTTTGACAAAGGAGAAAACATAAGTAATGTAAGAACCATTCCTACGTGGCATGACAACATCCAGCCATTCCTCACTCCGATCAGGTTATTCGAATCTGCCAAACGTATACGAGAATGTCTGCAAGTGTAGGAGGACCGAGGCAAACCTTGGGAGGCTGCCACGCCGCCGGTGGTATTAAGGTGCTTGTTCTTTCTTTCTAATTTCTCTTTTGACGCACACATAATAGCTGTTATTAACCACCAGCAATTGAATCCTTGTCCAGGAATAACAACCTGTCAGGGAAGCAGTTGTAGAATGAGGAGGGCAGTGTTCGTAACGACAGGGTGCAGCATATGCTGGCTAGCTTGGAGGCTGGCACATGCTCTACCTACTACCACAGCCATTTGAGGTCAAAATGCTTTGAGAGCCAAAAGAAATCTATTAATATCATCCTAAGTACTGTGGCTAAGGTCCAGGTAAGGAGAGCCTCGAGAAGGTATCTGTAGAGAAGCAGAACTGTTTATTTCCCATCTATATTGTGAAAACTGATGGTTTGCTTTATGGGTTGCCCGTGCAGGTCACCAAGTCGGTATCAGTGTGGTGTACCTGCTGTGCAAGTAACAGTAACCCTGTAGGTGAGATCTGCCAAAACACCGGTCTGTTTTGGAGAGCTGACTTTTCAGAATGCTTTTCATTCACAAACCTGCTTTCCTTTGTCTTCTGCCACCTCCATCATGTTTTTCCAATATTGCTGCTGCTTTTTTTCCTCTTCTCTCTTTTGTCCATAGTATTGTACTTAGCTTACTACCTAATTTTATTTCGAGCATGCCAGCTTTGCTCTATCTGATCTCTTATTCTAAGTGATGTGAGAAAAATAAAGACACAAAAGCTAGGGGAAAACTGCTGCTCAAGTTCAAGAAAGAAATCCAGTAAGCTCCCTTCTTTTGTAATCATTTATTGTATTTCTTATTTACGATTTGTCGTAAGGTTGGTCTTTAGGACATGGAGTCTCAGCTTCCCATCCTAGATGACAGGAGTGTTTGATGGCGCATTCAGATACTCAAGCTGATGAAGGCTAACTCTTTGTTAGACTGTAAAGACACCAGGCATTATTTTACTGTGCATCTCGTGACATTTTAGGTTTAAATGGGGCTTATGTGGTTCATGAATTGGCCTTAAATCATCTGCATGCTGTCACTAAGCATTTTCTTAACAGCTGTTCTTTCCTTCAGTTAATTACTTACCAAATGTCAAAATGTGATGGCTGAGTGAAATGCCCTGTTATCTGGACCAACCCTAACTTCACAGTCGCTTTCTGTAGACAAACAAAATGAAGCGCTACATGAAAAATCATGAGGTGTTCTGACGGCACAAAAGCTTTGTTGTTATGCCTGACTGAACCTGACAATCATAAATAAGGGAGGGGAGCAGGGAGAATTAATAAATATACATTACCCTACCTAATGGTGATGAACAGGCTCGGGCTGGACCACAGCTGTTAAAGAGCAAGGCGGCTTTTTTAATTTTCTGGAGACAAATCTGAAAGCCTTTTATGGAAGACTATTACTGCAAATTGGCTAGTGGAAGTTGTTGGCTTTTTTTAGTTGAGTATTCCAAAATCCACTCGGTTTGTACAGCAAAATGTATGTTTTCGTTTAAGATGGGACTCAGCCTGGAACCTGTGGAGAAGCAGGCACTGCTGTTACAGCTGATCAGCATTACCTACAGCTGCGATGGCTGTGAAATTATGACTTGGGTTTGGTTTGGAACAACACTGAGGATTGAATAATCTGTTCAAAAATGTAGACTCCAGCTCACTTCTCAGTAAAAAATAACATGGCCGTTAGAAAGAAACATATAAATACAATGAAAATGCATTACATAACTCTCTAGGGCTGTTTTAACATCAGTGTTTTTCCTCTCCACAGAGTTGCTATATATTTTCTTAATGGCTGAGATCAATGTCCAAATATAACTAGAAATGCCTTTTCTGGATAACTTTTGATTGCTTTGATCACATAAATCTCAAATTTGGGCTTAAAATGAGGTGGGAATATGTAGAGGAAAGCTTGAGTTACAGAATAGCTTAGTCTCTGTGTCTACAAACAAATGACACGGACAGGACTTCAGTTTCCAGTCAGGAGGAACTTTCCAAAGTACTGCTCCTAGTTGGTTCTCCTTCACCCCTGAAATAACAGGAGATGATGAGCTAATGTGAGTTTTATACCAGTGTCTGTCAAGTCTAATCGGAAATAAACCTTTAATGTGACACTGACCAAAACCAAAAAGGGTGGCCAGGGTCTGCGGCACGTACAAAAGTACTTTAGCTCCACAGGATGAGTCTACATTTATTTTATACCTTACATTCATTCCTGTGAATGAAGAGCAGGGATCAAAGTAGCTCAAGAATGAGATCGCTGTTTGTCGCTCTGCCCTGGAAAGCACAGATCTCACGCGTGCATCAACAGTTGAAACGCTGTCTAGAAATGAGCAGAAGGTCCCCACCCCGGAGCCCCGCAGCAGCTCTAGCTGTTCAATGGACAAAGGCAGGAGGACTGCGGTAAAAAAAGGTGATGGGCAACAAGCGTTTTGCTCTGAGGACTGGAAAAGAATGTGCCAGCATGCGTTTCCTTGTTCTGGGAATGTGTTAACTACAAAATGTGAGTATGACTCCCTGGAGAGGGAAGAGCAAGGAAGTATTAGAAAAGGGTCTATTATCCCTCGCAGTCATTCACAACACCAAGGCGGGGAAACTGAGGCAAAATAGTTATTGTGAGCAGTTGTGTTTTACTTCAATTCTATATAAAAACAGAAAGTTACCTGTCAGTCTTTTGTTAGTCCTTTCCCCTCAGTCAAACTTCTTTACTTGTTAGGAGGTAAATATGGCCTATCGTGGGAGTCCAGGGAAGATATTTTCCAGTATCTTGTGCAAGCGTTGCAACTGGTAACAAAGAAAATCTTCCTCCTTTCTGTTGCTGGTTATACCTCAGAAGACAATTGCCTCTACTGTTTATAAGCAGCAAGTTATTCTGTGCGAGCTGAATGCAGTCTAAACAATGATGAAATATTTAGAAGTGACTTGGTGGTGATGCACCGAGAGATAATGGAGTTCTCAGCTTCTTGTTTGCGTTACGGCGTCCGTATGTAATATATTTGCCGTGACATCGGCATGATTATCTGCATCAGTTAAAATGAGTGTTAATTTATAATCAGCTGTGATTGGAATACTGTTCCAAGGCATTGAATTATTCACAACAAGTAATGTTCCATTAATCAATCCAAGAGACTAAAGGACAGGTTTATTAAAAAAAATAATAATAATTTAGCTGCCTAGAGATGCTAATTGTGTTCTTAGGCACTTCTTTAAAATCCTGGCATACAGTGAGCAGCTATGTTTCCTCAAAATACCCACCTGTTCGGAAACCAGTCCTCATAAGAAGTTTCTTCCTTGTGCCTTGGTTTCTTTAATATTGCTTGCATCGATCAAACTACTAGAAATAGTATGGAGGGCTCAAAAATTAAGGTCTTCTTTTAAGGAGCTAGTTGGAAATTAGAGACCCCTGAAGTGAGAAATAACTATCTCCTTTTGCTTCTGGACGTGATAACTTGGAGTATTCACTGCAGGATGTTTTTCCTCCGTCACATGCCCATTCTATGAGCTGCACTGAGGAGGGGCCGGGCGTGTAGCACGCTGTAACACCGGGCTGCTAGCAGGCTGCACTGCTCATTCCCCATTGCTTGCCTGGGGTGATCTTCTAGTTTCTGAGAGCTATTAGGCATGCTGTTTGTTTGAAAAAGAAAAATGAAGTAGCAACAAACTCGCAGTACATCGAGATGACTCACATCACAGCTACTGGTGCCCAAAATATTGTGAGCGACATATGTTAAAGAATACATTTAAGGGCATTTAACCAACTCCATATGGCTTTTGCTGTTGATGGGCAACGTGAGGTCCGTGGGCCACCCAGCACACTTAATCACTGGGGCTAATAACTGGAGAACAGGAGTTTCCATGGAAGCAGTTGTGTCATGTGGATTTCAGCAGGCCCTTGCCCCAGCCTACCCTTTTCCATGATGCGACTGAGGGCTGCCTCCTAGTACTTCTGCCTCATCAGTAACCCCAGTGACCTCGTCATGAGTGAAACACGGGGTATTGCGAAAGCCTGGCTCCACCGAAGACAGCGGTAAAACGCGCTGTGTGTGCTGAGGACGAGATCTCACCTGCAAGGGGCCCAGTGCTGGCAGCTGAGAGATGAGGGTCACGGGGCCAGTGGCCTCCTACGTCCTCCCCAAGTGAACGGGGTGAGACGCCTGCCAGCCAAGCTGGCCCCGAACGCAGAGATACTGCTTCGTGTCTTCGAGTCTCAGCTGCTTGTATCGCCTTACGCAATCTGCCTTTTGTATACCTCAGGCTGAATCCTGCTTTCAGCCAAGTATTTCCACAAAGTCAGTGGGAGCTCCAATCCCTACTTCCAACCCGGCAGGACGGGGTTATGAAAGCAAACCCTGCAACCACTGCAGAGATGTGCTGAAGTGCCAAGTTTTGCCTAGCAGACTTTCCCCCCGGGTAGTACGGGAAGCTGCGTATGCTGAGGACTCTGGGAGGGCTTACAGTAATCTGGCAGAGCAACACAGGGTGCAGGATTCCTCCTGCAGCTCTCTCGTAAGGTAGACCTCGCAGCGCTGTGACTCAGCTGGTTTTATTTGAGGCAGAAATGGAAACATCTGGGCTACAAGGCAGGAGCTACATGAGAAGCTGGCTTAGGAACCCAAAGCTGCCACCGTGCTTGGGCACAAAAGTCCCTGAGTAAATTTAATTCAGATTTTACTCCTAGCTGGGGTTGTTCATCCCCTTTGTAAATGAAGCCACCTTATTTGGGTAACCAGTATGGTTTTGGAAGACTAATAATAGATCCCCAGGTTAGAAAACTTTGACCTCAAGTTTTATTTAGGATGTAGGACTCATGCAAATTGCAGCACAGGGGGTGGGGGGAAATGCAACATCTGTTCTGGTTTTATAGCTTCTACTCTAATGGATGGTGGCAAATCCATTTAACTAAGCTGTGCAAAACCACCATCACTTCTGCTTAATTATAAATCTGTTGCATATCATTTTGGCTTTTGAAAATGAATATGGATAAACAGGCTTACCTCTAATCTATATTGATCTCTATCAAGAGATGAACAGATGATGAACTTAAACCATCCAGTTCTATTCCAGTGCATTTCCCATCTCTACAGAAGTGGAAAAATGTTCACTGTAATTAAGACCAAACAATTCAAGTAAATGATTATGGAGGTAAGGAAAAAAAAAAAAAAGTAAAAGACAAAAAAAAAAACATGAAGAGGAAAATCACATGTGAGAAAACGTTGTTCCATATTGCCAAGGTCAGTTGGCACCAGAATACAGAGGGCATGAACTACGCTTGCCAGTTTGAGTCCTTCTTCTTGGCAAAATGCATAAAGGTGGACATATTGCTTAACATCCATGTGCTTCAGTTTTGTCTCCTCCTAAATGGGGACAATAGCCCTGTGAAACAGGTCTGAGAACACTGCAAAGGCGACTGGTTGGTTTTTATTCTGATACTGCTACTTACACTTTACTTATACTTCTGCTACTTTAGTCAGAAGAAACACTTGCTCATCTTCCAGGTCTGTCACTAAATTGGGAAAGACACACAACTAGAGTGCTGGAGAAGTGCTAAGCTTCAAACATACGGCCTGCTGTTAGGAGAGACAAAAAGGCAAATGACACCCATCATAAGCTGCAAAGCCCAAGAGGGCGTCAACCTTCATTCCCTGTGGGAAGATCCTTCCTGGATTGAGTTTATAAATATCATAGCATCTTGAGATGGTACCTCGAAATGTCTGTCTGCCAGGAAAGCATTTAGTGGATGAAGAATCCCCCACCAGGATGATGGAATTTCAGTTCCAGAGCCGTATGTGACCCAGTTGGCACTTGCGAGTCCTGTAATCTGTCACTCCCATCTGCTTAGATTTCGAGAAAAAACATCTCGGTTTCCGCTAATTCTACTCATCACCACTTGTCTGGTGTAACTTCTGTGGAAGGTGTCTGAGTAGCAAAGCAACTTAACCCCATGGCCATAGGGATATATGTCCAGAGGTGGTAAACCTCGGTGACAACGGGCTCAGGCCTACTTAGCCAGCCGTGAGAAGGGAATATGAACAAGGACGAAGCTGTTTTCAGTTTACCCAAGGATAAGCAAGATGAAGGCTTCCTTATCAGCTACGACTTAAATCCTCACAGGTGTCTGGATATCCAAGCTAGCCCTGGGGCCAATTAGCAGGTGCTGCACCCCTCGCCTCTGAATAGCCCTTTGTGGGATTAATGTTATTTAGAAGACCACAAAACGCAGCACAAGGATTCTTTCTCTGGAGACAGAAATCATCACAGTACATTTATTTCTTCCTTGGAGAAGGAAATATATACACAGCTCTGTATTCTTCTTAATTTCTGAAGCTGCAGGAGATCATTGTCTTATTTCAATGTCCTAGTCCAATTACATTCTGGTTTACAATCCTATAAAAGTCAAAATAACAGGAAAAATCCTTATTACCTATACAGATACAGGAGTCTTGTATATAAGGCTCTGCACACTTAAAGCCAAACAGTTTAAAACCAAACCAGTGTCATTTAGTTTTGTGCTTGCCTACTTGCATTACTTTTCAGCTTGGATAATACCAATTAGATGGTTTATGATTATTTTCCATTGAATTTCACTCCAGGCTCCCTCTGCACCACCATAGCTCCTCAGCGGTTGAGTGGTTCCAGACCTGTGGGGAGAAAGTTTATTTCTTTGTTGGGAGACAGAATTTCTTTTGGAATTTGTTTAAATTGCTGCTGCCTGCTGATTGATCTCGGGCTTTATCACAGGCTCATTACCACCGAGGCCCTGGTACTGTAACAGATGCCTTGGCAAACCTGGAGTCTGGCTTGGAAATCCTTGCGATGCCAAAGAACTAAATCCTGTCCCCGTTGAGCCCCAGGAGTGAGGAATGACTAAAAGAAAGCAGGTTTGAAATGTAAGTAGCTGAAAAAAGAGTTTGGCCTTACTGAGTTAGCCAAGAGCCTGGGAATCCCAAACTGGTGCAGGACTCCCGTACAGAGAGTTGACCACTGTGGTCCGGTCACTCCCATCCTGTGTCTCATATTTAACCCTTGATCTTGCAGAGATTTGTGCCTGTGCTTCCCTCTAAGTGCATGAGTCCATGAACTGAAAATCGGATCGTATACGCTTGCAGATGAGTACAATCTGGGGATCTTCCTGGACATTTTCCCAGGGCTCGCTGTTGCTGGGGGCAGCGAGGCTCAGCGGTGCACTCAGGGCAGGACTGAGGTGCTGTGGTGGCCACGGGCAAGTCATTTCATCTTTCTGTGTTTTGGCTTCCTTGTTCACCTAAAGAGATCATGACACTCACTTTGAAGGCTGCTTTGGAGATCTCTGGGTGAAAACGGCCATTGAAAGGCATTAATTGCTACTGAACTATACGTGACACAAAAGAGGCTCCACTCTTGTTCGGAGCTTTTGGCCCCTTTTGCAACACGGTATTCCTAAAGGAAGTCCTTTTCTAGCAGCCCTGGCAGTTACTGCTCGTTCCTCCCTCCTTTATCTGATATTCCTTGTTTTCCACTTGTGCAGGCAACAGCAGGGCCTGGAAGCTCTATGCCCACAGGGTGGTTTCCCAAGCAGCGGTGATGTATCGCTGGCATGGGTCAGGAGCACGGCCTCTTGTGCTCTGAGAGCTGTCAGTGTGACCTGGCTGTTGGAGCCAGGGGCTCTGGAGACTGAGTGGGGCTCTCTCTGCCAGTTAAGGATGCTGGAGTGTTTTTAACTCTAATGACTAAGCAGCAAGACCTTCCTGGGGGTGTTTTATTCATATGGCTCCTGGTGTTCCTTAGACAGAAAAGGCTTTCCACAAAGTGCTGTGGCTGAGAGTCACTTGGGAAACACCAAACTGCTTTTGAAGGGCAGTAAAAACACTCTGCTCTTAATTTGGCAGCGGAATCTGTGTGGTGGCTTTGGTGTCCTGTGTCCAGCTCTCTCATCTGCTGTTGTGTCAGCAATACGTGTGCCCGTACCGACACACTTGTATTGACACACTCTGGCTGCTGGGAGAGGGGAAATAATTTCTTGCCTCAGCTGTTGCTTTACATCCTTCTCTGGTGGGATGGTTCCCTTAGCAGTGGTGAAAAATGCCCTGTATCAGGCCTGGTACTCCAGGTGAAAAGGGAAGAAAAGCAAGCTGGGGGCTGCAGTGTGCCTGTCCTCAGGCCACCATCTGGAGGGGAGTGAGCTGCCATGGGGAGCAGAAAGGTTGGCGTGGCCAGGGGTTGCCACTCTGCGCAGGGAAGCCCTGTGAACAAGGCGTGAGTGCTGCTTTCAGTCAGGACAGAGTTCATTTTCTTCACAGTGGCTGGTATGAGGCTGTGTTTTGGATTTGCCCTGAGAAGAGTACTGATAAGGTGTTTTTCACTTGGTGTTGGGGAGTGCTTGCACCAATTCAAGACCTTTCTCAGCTGCTGATACCGCATCTGTGTTCCCAGCTTTCTCGCTACAGGCAGCGGTGGGGGGACACGTTGTTCAGACAGCTGACCCACACTGACCAAAGGGGTATTTCATTCCATAGCACGTCATGCTCGGTACATAAGCGGGGAGTGGGCTGGCAGGCTATAGCTTGCTCCTTTGTTAGCTTGCTTGTTCGCCTACTTGTTTGTTTACTTGTTCGTGTGTGAGTTGGTAGGACGGTTGGCTTTCCCGGTCGTGCTGTCTCTCGTGGGGCTCACTCAGACTCTGCTGTGATCACTCTCAGGCTTTCGCTACTCAGGATCTGGCTGTGCATCCATCAGTGGGTGGTAAGTAATTCTATCATGTTTTGTTTTCATTGCATGTTATTAGTAGTAGTGTTGTTAATATTATTGGTATCACTATAATATTCATTTATATTCAATTATTAAACAGTTCTTAATTCATGAGCTTCCTTGTCTTTTCCTCCGACTCTCCTCCTCCACTGGGGGTGTGCGAGCAGCTGCGTGGTACGTTATTGCTAGCCGAGGTTAAACCCTGACAGCGTGGCATCACAGAAACGCCTTGTCCCCATTTCCTTTGTTTCTCACAGCTTTCCGAAATTTTCTTCCCTGTGAAGTTCTTCCTGGCTGGTGTGGTGCTTTCCACCTAGCCAGGAGTGGAGGTGGGTCCCTCTGATACACCCACGGGAAAACAAATGTTGCTGTGTGTTGTTTCTTTTCCTCATGGAAAGATGTGGCAGAAGGAGGGTGGAGCAGATGGGTGTACCTGCCTCAGAGGAGGGTACGGACAAGTGGAGAAACCGTGGGGTGGAAGAGGCACCCTTATCAGGCAGCACAAATCTCTCTTTGATTGAGACATGTCAAAGCAGAAAGCTGTAATGTCTTCTGGAATTTCTTGCTATGGGAAGACTTCAGAATAGTTGGGGCAACCCAGAGCAGACCTGTCCCCGGTATCAGGCAGGACTGGGAAATGTTCTCATCCCTGGGATGAACAATGTCTGCAGCCTGTGACTTATGCATAGTGGTGTTATTGGCTCTGGTAATCAGTAACTACCCAGGGAGACGAGATAACCCTGAGTGGTTTACTGCACTCTGCACACGGGAGCCATTTCAGAGATCAGGAAGCAGCGTGGTCTAGTGCCCATCAGCCAGTTCTGCCCATGCCCTATTTCCCATTTTTGCAGCACGCTGTTCCAACCGGGGCCGGGGAAGAGACTTGCCGCCGGGGTCTGCGTGCTTCCCGGCTTGCTTGCAGTTCCGCGTCGGTATTAAGGACACCCAACTTGTATTTCAGCCCCCTCCTCCTTTGTGCCCTGGTGCTTATCCACGGACAAATTGCATTCCCGTTCTCTGTTAGCAAGCCCAGGCATTATCTGCTTAGGCTGTAAACAGTGGGCGAACGGCCCCTGCAGCTTTGCAGCGCCTAGCTCAGGGGGAATCTGATCGCGGATCAGACTTTGGACTTCCTTGAAATCTGAATAATTCTAAAGGTCGCTGATCCTGTGGAGGCTGGGAGAAACTTGCACCCGCAGGGAAAGCTTAGGCAGCCGTCCGCTCCTGCCCTGTGATCGCGCGTGCCGTGCGCGTTGCACGACACCACGTTTTTTGTCAATCCCCATTAGTAATAAGTTGCTTTGTGCTCTGTCTAAATGACTGGGACAAAGTGTGTGCAGAAGAGTCTGATTATACTCACATGGCCTTCTGGGCAGACGAATTAACGTGCTTCTCCTTAGTGTTGGAAGGCACAAGCGTTTCTTGGCTTGCCTTACTGCACGACGTCGTGGCTGCCAACCGAGCTGCTGATGGGGCAGGTCTGTCCTTTTGCTCCTCTAGCACACGAGGGGCCTGGGAGAGCTTTTGGAAATGCTGGCCCAGGAAAGGAAATTAAGTCTGAATGCTGTAGCCAGGCTGACCTTTCCCTTGCTCACAGCAGTGTTAATTAGGTGTGGCTTCACCCCTAAGCTGCTGTACTTCCTGCTAAGTGTCCTTGGGCTCAGCTTAGTCTTCTAGGAAAGGTCCTCATAAGATTTTGATTCTGAAGCCCTCCCACCCCCCATCTGTCCCCAGGGTGGAGGAGTCAGTAGCTTACTCACTTGTGCCCCACCACCAACACGTCTGGCTGTCGCCCACCGAAGGCAGCTCTTGCTCCTGTCAGGTTAAGGGCCAGCCTTTGCTCCCAGCTGACCTCTACCGTGAGCGGATCTGTGGCACCTGACTTAACCAGTGTCTGTGAGAAGCGGTTACGCTGTCCTCTCCTTCCTCGAACGGAACGAAAAGAGTGACGCATAACTCAAACCCGCAGCCTGATCTGCGGGGCCTTTGCCATCAGTTAGGCTTCCACTGGTGTGACCCTGGGATTCCCCCGAGAGTAGGTGAGGTCCTTCTGCTCTTCCCTCATCCCCGCTTTGAAAACAAACCTCATGGGCTGTGATACTGGTGTTCCCACTGCCCAGTGCAAATACATCCTCGGAAGGGTTTAAAATAAGCGGTGTTGCTATAAAGGCAGAACTCGATAGAGATCCGTGACTGTGAACGTGGCAGAGTCAACCTGCTCGTGCTGCTGCGCCTCTGAACGTGGCTCCTGTTGTACTGGCGTGGCTGCCGGGTAGGCAGCAGGGCACGCATGGCTGGCTTTTCTTTATAGTTCCTTTCAAATATTTATCTGCAGGAGGATAACAGTAGAGCTGTGTTTCCACTTCCCATCAGAATTTTAGATAGGTTTTTAGTCTCCGGGCTCCTTCTGCTCACAGATCCCTGACAAAAGTGGCTTGATCCTGCTGGCAGAAAATGGTCTCTCCTTCTCTCCCCTCTGCCTCTCGCAGGGGTGCACTCGGCCTCCCCGACTGAGAGCATAGCAGGAATCTAGCTCTGGTTTGCAAAATCAGCTGAATCTGCTTTTCTGGGCTATAGGGTACAATCTGTGAGGTCCAACAGGGGCTCCTGCTCTTTCTCTTCCTTTTCTTTATCCCTCCACTCCTTCTAACTGGTGAGAAAGGGAGTAACGCTGGAGGATGTACAGTTCTGACTCCAGTGCGAGATGTGGGCATCCAGCACGTCCCAGAACTGAGCAGCAGTTCCGCTCTTGCCAGTGTGGCCGTTAACGTGAGCATGGCTTAAGGTGATCCAGCCCCAACTGCAGCTTCCGTCCTGAGTACTTATGGCTTATGCAGGGTCTCAAATGAATAGTTTAAAACCCTAAAAGCTGCTGCAGGTCTGGTATGCCGCTCAGTTTTAGGTCAGCACTGAGATGGTACCATTCGCAGTAGGGCTGTCCACAGGGACTGCCTTAACGTGCTGTCTGCTCGTGACTGTTCAGTGCTTCGTAGTTCCTCCAGCCTGAAGGTCTGCCCTTCCTCTGCTGCAGCTCCGACCGGGCATTAGGAGTTTCACTGTGCCTTTGGAAGTACCCAGCACCGCAGCAGACGGAGTGTCGGTGCGCCTGGCCCTCGCGTTAACGATGGCGTTCCGGGCTATGTGCTAACAAAGAGGAGGGTCGCGCAGGGCCGCCTTCTGCCTCCCCAAGCCCTTGGAGTGATGACATGAGCTTCTACAACATGGTGAATTATAGCTCAGCAGTTGTTGCAAAATCAGGGGGAGACCCCGACGCTGAACAACCTCTGCATCCCCAGCACCGCCGCGACACCGGTGCACGGGGACGGGGTGTGCGCGGTGGAGAGACGCACAACTCTGTTGCGATACGCCCCGCGTGCACCCCTGTTTCTTAGGGTGGGGGGTGGGGGGGGCTGCATCCTCCTCCCCCGCCTCCCTGCACACTCAAACTGGGTGTTTCACAGCGCCTACCCCCCCCCTTCACTCGGTGTGTTCCACCCCTGCCGCAGGCAGGAAAGTTGGGTTGACAGATACCAAGATGGGATCTAAATCATGTTTAAGACAGCGTGGTGGTGGTGTTTTTTTCCAAAACAGGGCTCTTCATTAGCATGCACACGCGGAGCGGTGTGTCAGGGGAACACCTAAGGCTTGCTAGATAAACATGTCCACCCGCTCCTCTCCGCGGGAGGAGCAGCCGCAGAGCGGCATCACGCCGAGTCCTGCTGGGTGCTCGGCCGGCTGCAACCTACTTGGTATGCACAGATACCTTTTCTGCAGTGAGAAGGCTTTGATTCACCCGGGTCGAGATCACTTCATTAGCATTGCAAAAATGCTGAGAGCCTACACAGCTGATGACAACCTTCTGCTGGGTTTGATCATCTGCTCCATGTGTGATCCTAGCAGAGACAATTAGGAAAGGTGTGTTTACTGCTTTACTTTCAGCAGATATGGATGTGCCTGGCAGTTTCACAAACGTGTCCTTGGCTAAAGTCTGTTGCTAAGCAATAGTTTAAGATAAGGAATATATACAAATCCCCCGGTGCTCAGTTTTCAGGGCTTTAGGCACTCATAGGAGAGAGGTATAGCGACAGCCTGCTTTTGTCCACGGCACCCAAAAGAACAGTTAATCTTT
The DNA here is from genome assembly GCF_000690775.1 of Eurypyga helias. NCBI lineage: Eukaryota > Metazoa > Chordata > Aves > Eurypygiformes > Eurypygidae > Eurypyga > Eurypyga helias. Next base: position 19,380 of record NW_010240635.1, on the reverse strand, counting down.
GTTAGCCCAGGAACAGCACTAAATTGTAAGGTTCTGCAGCGTGTTCCCCCTCCTGCAGCCGGCTGCAGCGCAGTGAGCAGCTCAGGTGAGTAACCAGCTGTACTGCCCATCGGGGTGACAGGGTACAAGGAAGGGACAACTCCTACCTGTGCTTTTATTTATGGCTGCCTTGGCACAGGGAGATGACGGGGGAGGCAGCCAGAGCCCTTCACTTCTTATCCCTCTTTCTGCTCCAGGGCATGCCGTGCGTGGGGCCCTGGTAGCCAGGGGTCACCTCAGCAGCACCTCTGTCACCCACGTCAACGTGTGCCCGACAGCCAGTGAGTCTCTTCATGAGCCACCAGGAACCTTCCAACGGCGTCTGCACCGCTCACGTCTTGTGGAGCATGTCGCAGACTTGGGATGGTTTAATCTAAAAGTGAACCTGCCCTGCCTTCTCCACCTGCCCCACAGCTGTGCCACCCAGTTTCCGCTTGTGCCCCCTGAGCAGTTTTCTGTGCTTGCTGCCCGCCGTCAGTGGGTGCAGCAATGCCGCGGGGGCAGGAGGAGAGCCCCGTCGCTGCGTCTCAGCGGGAGCCTCACGGAAAGCCTTTGTGTCCCGTTTCTCCCGCGTGTGAGGAAGTTGACCAGCCACAGCAGCTTGGCTCGAGCGGAACTGACACACTCCCTTTCGCGCGCGGGTGTGGAAAGTGCCCCCAGCCACAGGAGCTTGGCTCGAGTGGAACTGACACACAGGACGCAAGTGGAGCCCCAAAGTGTATGTGGCCCTGTGGGGCATATTAAAGCGATTGGGAGGGTTACAGGGTGACTGTATTCTTCGTAACGAAGAGAAGTGATCTTCCCACCTGAGCTGGAGGCACGTCACAGCGCCCACCGCAGAGGCTGTCAGAAGCTGGATGCGGCCCTGGCTCCAGAAGAGCTCGAAGGGTGGGTGTGCAAGGCCCCGTCCCTGCTTGGTGCGGCCAGACGGCACCCCGCTCCGTGTGGAGGCTCCGCACCGCAACCCCACAGGCGAGCACATGCTGTCTCCTGTTCCCCGCTCTCAGTGCCATATATAAAAACATGCCCAAGGAATGAGTGTGTTCCCTCGGGAGTAAGGAAGGGCCAGCCTGGCTAAAACGAGAGGAGAAAGTTTTATATCCGTGTAGTTACTAACTCTTTATTTGGAAAAACAGAACTGTTTGTCTGGTGCTTCTTGGCCCTTTGGCTTAATATTAAAATGACCCTCGCACAAACCTTCTCCAGCTCCTTCCCAGAGGAGAAGGGAAAAGTTACAGTTTTCTTTCCATCGACTCTTGCTTCAGAGCAGAGGCTTAAAATCTGGGCTGCAGCTGCCCTCTCCAGTGAGGCCACAAATGAAGGAACTGCATTTTAGCTCAGGAGATGTTAACCCCTTCGCCTGCCGGGTGGGTGACTAAAGCTCCAGCTGGCAAGAGGTCTAGTGAGAGAGCCTCTACGGCGCATGTCCAAAGGCGAGGGGCCTTCCTCCTCGCCTGCTCTTTCCAGCTCTGAAGCTCTGGCTGTGGGATTGCCTTCTCCTCTCCTCCCCATCTCCGTGCTAGCACAGAAGGTGCGTGTTGCTGTGGGAGGGACTGGGAAGAAGGAAAAGCAGCTCTTTTCTGTTGGTGTGTCTGTGCGGTTCCTCCGAAGCCTGCTGCCAAACACCGGCGCCATCGTCATCTGCCTGGGGCCTTGCGTTGCCAACCTCCCTCTCCCAGAATCGCAGCACAGTTGAGGTCTGAAGGAGCTTCTGGAAACCACGTAGTCCAACCCCCTTTCCCAGGGAGGGTCAACCAGAGCAGATTGCTGCTCTGATGGGATTTTGACTGCTTCCAAGGGCCCACAGCCCCTCTGGGCAACCCATTCCTGTGCCTGACAACCCCCACTGGAAGAAGTCTGGTTTCATGGTTAAATGGAATTGCTGGTATTTCCCTCACACCCTCATCTGATCTGGTCCAGGAGATCCTGCCTCCAGGCATCTGCTCAGAGAAGGAAGGATGGCCTTCCTTCCTGTGTTGTTCCTGGGTGTGACATCTGTTCCCATGTCAACCAGCCTCTCTCGTCTCTTCCACGCAGAAGGAGTGGCAATATCTCCTCTTGGTTTCCAGTAGATTTAGAAGTCTCTTCACGCAGTGCGTGCAGGTGTGTGAGGTTGTGCGTGCAAAACCAGCTCTGAAACGCAAGTTCATCCGTTCAGTATGTACTTTACAGTCCCTGGTCACGGCGTCCTGGACCACCTTTGCGCTTTGCTGCCAACGGGAGTGAAGGCATCTTGAGATCTGCCCTACCTTCCTGCGAGTTACTCTTTAACCTGATAAAAACAGTTATCATATGGCCCCTAAAGCCCGAGCACACAAGCGCCTGGGCTGCTGTTAACAAACACGGCGAGAGCTTTGATCATGGAAGTTACCTTTGTTATACCCGATTCCACCCACTGCGTCTCCTGTTTTCCTGTCTCTCCAGCCAACGTTACATGTTCGGGAGCCTAGAATAACAGCTGCTGCCACTCATGTTAACTGAGAGCAGTACCAGACACTGAAGTGTCTAGTTTCTCATCACTTACGGGACGGATGAAAGTATCTGCTGTGCTGACTAGTCCATCAAATATGAATGATGCAGATAGAGTGGCTGTTTACACACAGTGATCTATTTTAGTTAAATTGAAAACACACACAGGGGAGTGTTTTGGCTTTGTGGATAGCAAACACTGGGAATGTGGGTTTTTTTTGTTTCGTCTTTTCCGCTTGCCGGTGACAATTAGCTCTCAGGGGTGCCCGGTCTGCGGCTGGGAGAGGATGAGCTCTCCTCTTCTAGGATGAAGATCTAAATATCATTAGTTTCTCAACCAAATCTTATGAAATTGAGGAAGAGGTACGTGTCTTCCTTTATGATTCTAATTTTACCCTAATACTCAACTCTTGTACAGTGTGAACATAAGCATTTACAAAGCCGTTCCCTCATGAGGATGACAGCAATTGTTTAGCTTAATGTTTAATGGTTTCCTCTCCCTCCAGACACGGAGCCAGTGCACATTGTAACGAACAAGAATATTATAGCCTCACTTCATCTATCAGGACACGTTACACAGAAATTTATTTTGCACTACCATGAATTATATAAACACTAAATTAAAGATACACATGCAAGAACTGCTCACGGAGAGCACTGTCTGCAGCAAACTCATTAGGAGAGCGATGACTCTGTAGAAAATCACTTAACCTTCGTGGGTTTCCCGGTACTGTGTTTATTAATGCCCCTGCTTTGTTCTGAAGTAGCATCTCTGTGTTATCCGAAACATCCTCCAGATTTGAAAATTAATGTACGGCATTAAGGTTTCCTTTCGAACGTGCTAATTACATAGAAAGCAAAAAGTGAGGCCTCGTTCTGCTCTCCCGTGTCTGCGTGAAGAAGCGTAAGGATGTGTCCCACTGTGAGAAAGCTTTCGAAGACACAACCAAATGCTGAAGGGCTAAACTCCTTTGGAGGAGGACGAGAAAAAGAAAACAAAGGGCTTTGGTTTCCATTACAAACGCTGACGGCCAGGGGACAGCCCTACTGCATGGCCTTCACCAGGGTTGGCCCGCAGGGCTCTGTAGCAAAATTCCTCCGACAGCAAAAGGAGGTGAGGGAAAACAGCAGACTAACGCGTTGGCAAAAGGTCTCCTTTGGTTAGAAGAACCATGCTCACCACGCGCGTGTTTCTGTCAGGAAGAGGGCTGGCAGGAAGATGGCCGCCCTGGTAATTTTGCAAGGAGTAAAGCCAGGCCGCATCAGCACTGGCACGCACGGTACAGCCACCCGCAGGGAGTTCGCCTGCGCGGAGACCTGTAGCGGTAGGTACTTCCACCGGCAAAGCCTCTCTGACACGTTATGCAGTATTTTTGCGCTAGCAAAAGGTAGCCATGAGTCACTGAGCATTTCATGTGGCCTCAGTAACCTGACTGATGTGTTCTGTGGCAAGAGAGCGGCCTGCCCTGTTGGTCGGGAGAGCTGTCACCCGGGTGGCCGAGGAGCAGCTGCTGCAGGCGTGTATCAGGGTGACTCTGGCTGCATCAGCATGTGGGACTGGGCAACGAGGGCCAGGGCAAAACTTGGTTCAGTAGGCGTTAAGCCTGCAGCCTTATTTTGGGGACATACTGCTGGGAATGAATGCAGACGTGACTGACGTACTGGAGCAGTGACATTCCTCCAGTCTGTTGTGTTTGGGATTTGTGGGGTTTGACAGTGGGTCCTTCTGTGGCACAAAGTTGCTTCTGCCCTTGCTGGAAAAATACACCTCATTGCACCACGCTGCATCATGCTTGTATCTCGTAGAGCGGAAACTGTAACCCCGCAGAGTCAGTCGGTAGAGAGCAAAGGCGACCGACCACATTCCAGTTGATATTAATACAGCCAGAATAAAACCTTGGCCTTGAGGGGAGAACTTCAGCAAAAGACTACCTGGAATGATTAAACCTATCCTGCGTGCCATGTCATCCTGAAATGAATTGACAAGCGGTATTATCCTGACTGATACTCCAGCCTTCTCAGGGGTCCCAAGCCCCAGCACTGACTGAAAAGCCTGTGATGGGGGCGGGGCGTGGTCCGGAAGGTGAGTGCGCGCTAGCCTGCAGTGTGTCTGAGTCTTGCAATTACTTAGGTGCAGAGTAAGAAGGAAAAAATCCATTTTTGTGGTTTCTGCACGTCAGCATTACTTGCTGCTTCATTCTTTACATGTCATGAATTCGGTATGGAATAGCTGCTGGGCAGGGGGAGGAGGACTGGGCATGGAGAGTGGTGCAGATACTGCCCCTAAAGTGAGTAGAAAACCTGCTGACAGGGGAAGGAGGATCTGAATTCCTGCAGGCTCTGGTGTTTCACTTCCACCTTAGAAAAGGAAGCAGCTTCTAAGACACTGCTAATTTAGACAGGATCAACAGACTTCAGCCTCCTATGAAGCATGTGGATGTTCTTGTTTATTGCTGGGGGTCGTGACAGGTTAACCCTGCGTATCGGGTTGTAGGAGGTCTCAGGAGCAATACCAAGTGTTTCACACACGGGCTGAACAACCAAAGGGTCCAGTCTGTAACCGCTCCTGACCCAAACGCGGTTGTTTGCAAAGGCAAATGAAGCAAGGCTGCTTACTTCTGGAGAAGCCTTACAAGGAGAACATACCTTGTACCTATTTGGGTTTGAGGAAAGGGAGAAGATGATGCTAAAGGAGATTAGTGGTATGTCATCCCCTTCCACAAGGAAAAGCAATGAATGAAGGTGAAGCACTGGAACAGGTTGCCCAGAGATGTTGTGGATGCCCCATCCCTGGAAGTGTTCAAGGCCAGGCTAGATGGGGCTTTGAGCACCCTGGTCTAGTGGAAGGTGTCCCTGCCCATGGCAGAGGGGTTGGAACTAGATGGTCTGTAAGGTCTTTTCCAACCCAAACCATTCTATGATTCTATGATAATTTTAGAACTGCTCTTTCCAGTGAAACTGAAATAGCTCCAATTCGGAAACCAACTTCATAGTCCTGGAGCTAGAGTACAATGGTTAAGTTGAAACTACAGCATAACCTTGTATATCTTAGTGGCATTGTGTGATCACAAGTGAGTATTTCATAACAGTGGAATTCACCTCTCGAACAAAACTGCTCCCTGGTGACTGAGCACCTCTTTCTACATCAGCTTTTGCATAATGATGTTCTGGGACCCACGCTGTGTGGACGAACATTTCTGTCTTCTCAGCAGGTTGGCAGCCCAGCTTGCTTTCACGTGGGATGATTGGAAGTGCAGCTGCCCGGTTAGCATTTTGGTGTTCCTGGTGGTGTTATCAACACGAGAAAAATGTGCACGCACGGATTTGAGAAAGGGGACAGACTGTCAAATCCACTGATCAAATGTGCAGAGAGACAAAAGCTGAAGACATTTTTCAGCGCTGTAAGACAGCTGTTCGTCTCCAATTCAGTAGTGAACGACGAGCCCTCTAAGGTGAAATCTTCTAACCGTTCCTTTGCAAAATATACAACTTGTTTTTACAGATGCTTGGGTTTGGTGGTTGTTTTTTTTCCTTAAAGCTCTTCAACATGCACACTTTCTCATCTTTCACCTCACTCTCCCAAATGCAATCATCTCTGTGCTGATTGACCTAAGTGATCACCATGGTTTCCAATTCAATTCAGGTCCCCAAAGAGGACTTTTAATTAAGAAGCTCTAATAGAATCTAGGAGAAAATTTCTAAGTCCCCAGTCCTCAGGCTGTGAGCTACACATCCTGGGGGTGTCTGTGGCCAGCTAGCAGGAGACCCTAAATGTGTCCTTGCCGGGAAGGTCATATCCTATGCAGAAATCTGCTTAAGTAAGCCTTACAGATGTAGACATCCCCTGCACAATTCCCAGGGATCACAACCAGTTGGAAAGCTCTGCCATAGGCTGCTGTTGAGCAGTGGGTAGTGACCGAGGGAGCGGTGCGTCGGAAGCAGGCGCAGGGAATGTCTGTGCGTGCAGCTGGAGCTAGAGTTGGTGCAAGGCATTCAGCTGGCTCGAGCACCATTGCAGCGCCGGGAGCTCTGCCCGTGCTGCTCCAGGGCTGTGCCATACGTAAAAGCACGCTTGTTTTGGTAGCAAGACCCAAAACATTTAAGAACTAATCTTTACACAGAGTGTGTTGGAGCCAGCCACAGGCTTCCATCCCCATCACCTGACTTGCAGATGTGTACATGTGCAGGATTCCCAAAAGTCCTTGGGATCGGTCTGGATTATTTCAGTGGGGACAGTCCCACCATGTGTGCATGCACGCATGTGGAGGGGCTCGTGCTGATGTTTGCTCAAGAGCCCACACTGATCTCCAGGAGACAACCTGTGCGTGCTGGGCTGTGGGTGCAAAGTTTGGTAACGGTGTGCAGGAGCGCTCGAGAACGCTTTCACTCCAGCATGAGTCACCTATGAGAACAGGAAGTGGGACAGGAAAACACTTCTAAACTCTTTCAAGCATGGTACTTCCTGAAAAGCAAAGTTCCAGAAAACTGGAGCCACACATAAACTTGAGATAACTTAGGTGAATCGTTCTTGGCTGGAAGACAAAGAGGAAAATTCAAATGTTCTGTGTGGATTGTTTCAGGACTAAGCATCTTGAGTTTTTGTCTCAAAACGCTCTCCCTTCTGGCAGTTCTCTCAAAGCTTCTGGCCATATAAAGCTGAGTTATTGAAGATACTACATGAGGATGCCTGTCAGAACAATATTTTGTTTAATTAGAAGTTTTCTAAAGCTCTTTATTTGGTTGAAAATCTCTGAAGTCTTCCTTTGGAATGCAGCTTGAAACAAATGTGGCTTTTTCAGCTGATTACTTCTCAGCTGTCTGAACAGAAAGCGCTTTGCAAGCACCCAAGAGGGGATGACGGGACAACAGAAGAAATCCATAAAGAAAGGCTTTGGTTGTGGTCAGTCATCCCCTGGACGCGGCAGCAGTCCGAGGCCAGGCCCGGACTGCTTGTGCTTTGTAGTTGCACCAACACACGCGTCTGAAGTGGGCTGCTTGGCTCATTTGTAGAGGAAGAAGTCACACATACAGCATTAACGTAACGAGTGAGTGGGAACTCGGCTTAGCTCCCCCTCCCCAGGAGGCAGGCGAAAAGGCAGGGCAGAAGCCCTCCGCGGGGTGTGAAGGAGCGTGCCCTGCTGTGAGGAGGGTGCGGGAGGGAGGCAGTACTGCCCAGCCACTGCAGAAAGGAACAGCATCCCGAGTCACAGCCATGTAACCAGTTCTGCCCAGAAAAACACCCCTCTCCCGGATCAACTCCCAGCAGGCTTGGTTTTCCATCTGGTGAAAAATGGGGATGAAACGCCTCTCTTGCTACCCTTGGAAAAACACCCCAGGATCCACCAAAGAGATAAAAGAGCAGCGTCATTATAACTGGAAAAGGAATTGCTGGCTTGCTGGATTTAGCAGCTTCCTGTTTGGAAACCCGAGATCCCATCTCGAATGTCTGTTTGTTGTCAGCCTCTAGAGAAGCGGCCGAGGCTACAGAGCCTCTGGGGAGGCAGCGCTTCATCTGCCCATTGTCTCGGCCGGACAACGCCGCTCACCCTGCCCACGAAGCCACCTCCAACCTCCGCTGGCCAGAAAGTGGTTACATCCTTTGGACACAGCACCCGGCACTGCGCACTCGGGCAGCTCCTCTCACAGGACAGCAAAATCCAGGGATACTCAGCGCTGATGATTTAAACGCATCCCCGTTCCCATGCCTAAGGGTGATACCCTTACATGCCGCGCATGACGTGGCGACTCTCTGGCTTCGAGGAGCACGGTGCTGTCCTTCGAAAGGCAGCGAGAGCTGGGGCCTGCCAAAAGCTCACTGGGGAAGGGTCTGGGCCCCTGCTCTCAGGCTGAACTGGGGTCTCTGGCCGTGGCACAGGGCAGAGGCAGAATTCAGGTTCAGAGGGGCCTTTGCAGGCAGGAGGCTGGCAAGGGGCTGCTTTACATTTGCTCTTGCTCTCAGAGCCTGGGGTTGTTGCGTGTCTCAGTCAGAAAAGTCCCTGAAGCTGGGGTTTGACCCTGTGAGAGTTTTCAGTAAGGAAAATGTCTCCTAGTGTTCATTGCTCTTTTGCTTTTTTAGGATGTTACAGTTCTTGCCATTTTTGCTGCATGAAATTCAGCTCCTCTGTCTACCTGCTTCTCCTCCTCCATCAGCCAGATGATCAAAGAGGCCACACCAGTTATAAATGGGATCAGATCCAAAAATGGCAGTTCTGCAGATAGAGGGGAATGACCTGTAAGGGTTCATTTTTTCCTCCAAATCTCAACACTTGCATAACTTGGAGCACCGAAAATACCTTTGGATCGTTCTCTTCAGATGGTGGGTCTGTTGGGACATTTTTGGCTGTGAGATGTTGCTCTTTGTTTTGGAGAAAACACGGCAGAGGAAACTGGCTTGATGGCCACAGCCCAGTTAACTGCTGTCGTGGCTGCTAAGGGCAGCAGAACGAGCCAGCGGTACCTTGGTGTGCTTTCCCTAACACCAGTCTTCAAAGATCCATAGGCTGCGTGTACATTTTTCCCCTTGTTCCAAAGACCAGTCCAGGCATGTCTGACTGGGATGCGGCATCTCCCGGGGGATGTGGCTAAAGACAAAGTCAACATCGCTGCTTTGGTGACTCCACGGAAAGCTGACAGCCAGAGACTGTCACGGAAGCAAGTACCTGGGCAGCAGCGACGCTTCTCATCTCTTCCCTTGCTGTTTATGGGACTGCTAAATAGCTGGGCTTCACGTGGGGCAGGAATATACTGCTTGTGTCTGAGTCGGTTTTGCCCCTTCCGCAGCAGAAAGAGAGAGGCAGAGATGTGAATCAATTATTTAAAATGATATAAAATATATATGAAATTATAAAAAATGATTACATTATCCTGAATGACTTTCCAAGAGCCTCATGTCAAAATTACAACTGCGATACGGCTTGGTTCTCTGCAAGAGACGACGCAATTCTGAATTAAGGATGGAGGGTGCCCAGGCCATCAGGAGCTCCTCCCAGCAACAACGAGGGGCAAAAAAGGCTTATTTTCTACCATTTAAAGAGAAAGGGGATATTAAACATCCGTGTGAAGCAAAAACAGGCAACGTACCAGCATCAGGATGGAAGCAAGGATGAGTGGTCGTCCTCAGAGGGGACTGAACAAGGAGTCTCCAGTTTTCCTTGGACTTGTTTTATGCCTCCAGCCTGGCTTCTGCCTGGAGAAGCCGTGGTAGCCTTCTCCCTCCTTCCTTCCACCCTCCCAGAACCTCACACCACTGCCCAGCTTCCTGTGTCGTGGGAAAGGGGGGTGGGGGAAGTCAGAGCCAGCATTTTGTTTGCTTCCATCTCCAGCTTTGAAGACTTTGCACTACCAGCTGAAGGACTTAATTCTGTTACTGCCACAGAGGAACCTCGTTCTGCTCGAGTCATGCTGAACACGCTCATAAACCACAGCAGTCACAGTCACCAAGAAATGCTCTAAGAAACCCCCGTCCTTAACCTCACTGGAGTAGGAAACTAAGGGGCTGGCTTTTTAAGAAGGCCCTCTTGAAGCTTGCCCGAAAGATTAATGTGGAAGTGTGAAGAATGCTTGGGAAGCTCTTGAAGGGAGACATTTTATTTTCAAATAACCACAGGGGTAACTCGTGGTAGCAAAAAAGATGAAGAATGGCATTGTGGCCAAAATAAGGTGAGTCCCTAAACTCGATGGCGTAGTCTTTGCATGTTACCTCGATGTTGGAGTTTCTCACACTACCTTTGTTTATTTTTACTGGAAGAAGCACAAGAAAAGCATGATGCTCTCTTAAATCTCCCTAAATCCAAACATCTGAAGCTACATTACTCCTTTTTCCTGGCTCTGTTCCTCTCTGAAAGCACGCCGCTTGCATGCTCGCTCGCGTTTTTCCCACGAACTACGGGGTGTAGGCCAAAATACCCTTTGCAACTGGTAAGTGGCTAGGCACGCTGGGTTCCAGCGCGTAACAAACGGTCGTTTCACGGTGCTCGAAATACCCGTGGCATGAAGAGATTAAAAGTCCTGAAGCTGGCAGGAAACAGAAGCAGTGTTTTTCGTTTTCCACAGGGTCAGTTTTATTAATCTGGTGAAAACATCCGACGACGACAAAAAAAGGTCAGTTACACGGAAAGACGATTCCAACAATCGCATTAACGGCGTTCAAGTGAGGGGCAGGAAACACCCGTCAATGCCAAAGCTCCGTGCACCAGCTCGGGAGGTTCTTCCTTGCATCCTCACGGGCCCCTCTGCAACCGCGCGCCGTCGCGCCCTCGTCAGCGGTTTTAGCTACAGCCTGACACGTGTTCGTTTCCCTGGGGAAAGGAGCTGGATCCTTTAGCACCCAGTTACTTGGGAACCTGCCTTGGCTTGCTGGAACCGAAGGCAGGAGGCAGTTCATTAAAGGCAAAGTCAGAGGAACCATCTCGGCAGCCCCTGGGTCAGCGGTTACCTCCCCACCTGCCAACATCACCGGACCGATGGGTGTTGCAACTTCTCATTCCTAAGAAAATAACTCTCCACCTGACTACGCACGGGTATCCTACAGCACTGCACAACACAGCAGGGAGAGAGCATCGCCTGCAGCCAGGTCTGGGGAACGGTCAGGGGTTGATTAAACCAGCACGAGCGAGCAGGCGTTGGCGACGGAGCCCTCGCAGGCTGCAGCGGGCACCGGGGCAGCGCTGACGGGCACCCAGATGGGCACCGCGGTGGTGCCTTTGGGCAAAACACCCTCTCCTGAGCCAAATACGTGACACACTGGGGAGGGAGCGATGGCTCAGCCGCACACGCTCGTTGCACAACCATCGAATATGCCTGCAATGCAATTCCCTCAGAGGCAACTGCCGCTGCAGCGCGGTTGTTCTGGGAAGCCCTCCTCTCCTAGGCTGAACTGCAACTATCACACCTCTCTTGGTTTGGCTGAAAAAAAGATCATGGCAGTGGTGTCTCTTCACTAAAAAGGATTGTTTCCCACTCTGCTGTCATTGAACCAAAATATAAACTACCCAAACTGTGTCTTCACCAGGAGTCTCTGAAAATGGAACATATTTTGGATAAAATGACTGTAATTCAAGCTGCAGCAGTCAGTGCTGTGCCTACTTTGGTACCCAGCCAGTGAATTTTAAAGTAAACACCCTCCAGGACTGTTCTCCATTTGGATTTATTAGTCATTACCAAGAAAAGATAATTAGCACTTCTGAAGCATTGTGATAATCAGTAGCGTGAACTGTTACCAATAGAAACGGACTGAGGTACTTGTGCAGCGCAGGAATATGGCAGCTCCGTCGTGCTCCCTGTAGAGAACAAGTACACCGGTGGGCAGATCCTCAGCTGGAGGAAATGCCCACCAGTACTAACAACTCCAGTGGAGCTAATGATGGTTTACACAGGGTAAGGCAGGGAGGGGAGCTGTTCCCTGGCCTGTTGGGCTCCTCCTTCTGTTACCCTGGAGGCAGAGCCATTTTTGTTACAAACCTTCTTGTTGGTCAAAGGTTGACGGCAAATCCCATTCCTTTACTGCGCTGTAGAAAAACAGAAGCTCGCTGTTTTTCTTCTGTAGGCAGCCCTGCCAACACCAAGGAGAGTAAACTTGTGGTGGAACCCAGAGAGCCTGGCTACACCTGGATCCTTCAGGCAACGGCGCCTTTTGTCTCTTCCTCTTTCTAAACTAATGAGAAAACTCTGTGGGATTCAAGTCAGCGCTAAAACTCACAGAGTTAGTATCTCACTTATTGTTCCCCAAACTTCCATTACTTATGATCATCCCTAATAATCATACGAGGGATGGGATGTGGATCTCGTGTCCTTAGTCTCAAACCCTGAGCATTAAGCCAGGTTCCCTGCTATACAAGAAGTGTTACCGTGGTCAGGGAAGCAGGTTGCTGACATTTGCCAACGTTGCTATCTACATATATACTACAACACATAGGCAGGTCCAAAGTACCTGTCCTTGTTTTTCTGTACCTGGAAGTATGAACAAAATCCATGCTGAAGAACAGAGGTAGCATGGAAGCTTGGGGAGCTTCTGTCTTGGTGAGCACCACTAACATAGCTAGAGGATTTACCCCCAAACTGCTCTCTTTCCTACACTGTACACAGCATTTCAGGCCATGATGACACCCCACCCCACTCCCAGCCAACGAGTGTTTCGTATCCTCTGGGAAGCACGCAGCAAATCTCGGGATTGCGTCCGGTATGCATGCAAAGTATGGTGTCTGCAACTGATGCAGGGGCTGTGGGGTGCTGTGCTGGCAGGGGGCACCGCACCCATGAACTTCCTGTTGATGCCGGTGGCACTCACTCCTGTACGTCCTCCTTGCCATGCCTGGAGCAGAGACTCCTAGGACTGCGATTCCAATGGCAGCAACGCTACACAACGCACCCAACTAATACGGGACCACCCTGGCAACATCCGACTGGCGGATGGACGCCAAGTACTCGCGCACGTTTGCACCTCTCCTAGGAAGACAAGTGTTGCGGGAAGTCCGCTCACCACCAGGATGGAGCTCGCCTGCTGGCGAGAAACGTGATGTGCTGGTGGCCGTTCGCAAGCTGCGCACGCGGAAGGAAAAGGGTCTGGGAGTGTCTGCTTCTCAGCTGCTGCCGGGAAACAGCCACCCCCTGCCAGGTCACCAACCAGCTACGTTATCGACCGCTTAAAGCGGGGTCCTCGGTCAGAGGTGGACACACAGCGTTAGGACAGACATGGCTGTCCGGCACACAGAAGTCGCCATGGCAGCGCTTTACAGATACACGGTGCACCTGAAAGCGGTGATGTCGGACCAGACTGCCTCTTTTTCTGGTGTCTTACACAGAAGGCTCGCTCCCACCCCAGGAACCGTGGAGCAGAACAAAACATCGGAATATAGTACCTATCTATCTATATCTACTTAAGCCTATTGTCAGAGCGCATCTGACTGCGGAACTGGGTTTAAAACACCTGGATAACAATTTACATATTATGTCAACAACAACATTTCTCCCCTTCCCCCCTGCAGTGCAGAGCAAACCAACTTCATAGCATCCTTCACAGCAAAATGGGTCTCTGCTGCCTCTTTTTGCCTTCCTGAAAACTCATTTAATTCTGGTACTTTAACACCTACTCCTTCCTCTGCTGCTGCTGCTATTGCAAACAAAATGCGGCTGGGTAACACCGTTTCCTTGGAAACCCACCTCTGGCCTAAAAACCCCAGTTTGGTGCCTGTGAGGCACTGGGAAGCCAGAGGCCTCATGGGTTGAGCACCTCTCAGGCCGGGCTGCTTTCACTCCAGATCCCTCAGTGAACAGAGGAATAAGCTGGGATAATAAATAATCTATTGGCCTGGGAGTGCAAGGGGCAGCTGTGGAAACCTGAGGGCAGTGTACTTCCGAGGGGAGGAGGGAGCTCTGCGACGGCGTGGTCTGCGGGCAGCGAGGGGCCCACCTCTGCATCAGCCCGCAGATTTCCAAGTAACTGTAAACAACGCTGACTCCGAGGCCGCTGCCGGAGCCTCAGGCTCTTTACGAAATAAGCCCTGCTCACTTACTGCCTGGGGCTATTGTTATTTCTGGAATGAACGAGCTGCGTATCGCAATACTGGGCAGGATTATAGCAGAAAAGTGTGCTTTAGTGCAAACCTACTTATGAAAGAGTCACAAATCTCCTTTGGACAGAAATGGGCACAGAGTCCCAACCGTTTGTGTAGAAAAGTGCCCACAGCTCATTCCTGCATCATCTTCACCCTGGGACCAGTCTGGACGGGGCTGGCTCTCGTGTCTCGCTGCAGGGGCCCTGGGGAGGTGAAGCACAGCCACGGAGCAGCTGAGCGGGGGGCATGCCAGCTGCACCCCTGCCCCAGCCGTGCCGGCCATGGGGAGGCTGTGTGAATTAGGAGCTCTTCAGGTGGCTCTGCAGAGATCACTCCTACATCTGACACGATATGCAAAATGATCCTGCTCTGCTGAAGGCTCAGCTCCGTACCTCTAAAGCAAGATCTGTCCAGGCAATCCAAAGATTTGGTTTGAAGAAAGAAGCAATTCATATATACACATACTGCCTTCAGCACATTTTCCCTTAAAAGACTGCTGCCGTCTTCCGTATCATGAAAAGGTGGGTATGAAAATGCTTTGTGCCAGGAATGGCAATGCAGTGGAGCACAGTCACTATGTACTGGTAATGGCTATACTCCTCCCCAAAAGTGATGGAATAGGTGCTTAATAAGAATGAAGCTCAGTGTTTATAATTAGTTACTTATTGTAAGCCCTTTCAATAAATATGCACTTGAAGACACATGCATGGTTTTAATACTAGTTCAAGTGTGAACCGATTTGATCTTTGGTATTTCTGCTTTTGTGAATCATACTGCAATAGCAGTTTTTTTAAAAAAAAAAAAAGTATTTTTAATTTAAATTGGTCTAGGCAAGTGCCACGCTAAATATAGTGAGCGTATGCAGTATGTAAGAGCAAGGGGGGGAAAAGGATTATCAGAATAGCTGAAATAATTTTGTAAATGGCATATACTGCATGTCTGTGCCATGAAATTATCAATCCTATCCTGTCAGATCTGCGGGGAGGCAGCCACACGCTTAAGGACAGCTTGGTCCAGTTGGTTGGTGCATTTAGTCCTGTTTAGAGCAGGTCTGGGCTTAGATTCAGGACTTGGGAGGGTTTCTCTTTAATGAAAAGGAAAGGTACAAGTGCTTGGAACAGCTGTAGGATCTTTCCGACAGTCAGTCACCTTGAACCAAGGCTCTGAGAAAAGCCTTGCTATCAACTTGCACAGGTCAGCCAGGTGCCTATGAAGAAAAAGGCATTCTCTATTGCTGCCTGTTGCAAGTTCTCCTACAGACAGGCTTCTCTCAGCTAAGCACGTAGATCCGAGCCCCATCCTGGAATTACTTTGCCCAGTTCCAGGTTACAATGGCACTTTTCTGTTGGACTTTGTTTATTTGTTTGTTTTCGGTGTCCGTCTTGGGAATGAAGGTGCTCAGCTGCAGGGCAAAGCTTCAGAGCTCCCGGGGTATGACAGTGAATGGGATGACAGGACTGCTGGATTCGAGGTCCAGAGCAGTGAGGAAGCACTCGATGGCTGCTTCGTTTTTCCCCTGAGCTTGCAAGACCTCTCCAAGGCTGTTCCAGGCCCTGTGGCTGGTGGTCTGGATCCGGATGGCGTCTCGGAGGACTTTCTGGGCCAGGTCCCTCCGCCCAAGTCTGCTCAGCACCAGGCCCTGCCAACAAACAAATGACAAGCGGTTAAAAACAGAGGAAGAAACGGAGCCCCGAGCTCCCAGCAAGCTGGGCAGATGTAGGAGTGCAGACACAGGAGTCCTATGGCCTGGATCTCCATCGATTTCTGGAGAAGAAAAGCAATCAGCTGTTTAGCTCTGCTTTTTTTGACTGTGATGTGTCATTTAAAAAAACAATTGTGAAAATCCTTTTTTTTAAAGCACAGACTGATCCAGCTCTGCAAGTACTCCTGCTGCGTGTTACTGGGAGAGCGTGTACTGGCGCTACACAGAGGAAAGGCTACATGCCCTTTAAGCATCCCTCCCTCCTTGAGTAGCTGGCTTCTACCCCCAGGAGAACTACACAGGTTCCATTACACCCAGTAACTAAATTAACTCTTGCACATCTGGAACATCCAGCTGAGCCTGAGGTAAAGTCTTTCGGCTTCTACATCCTGACCATGCACGAAGACCTTTCTTCCTAACAAATGGGGCTATAGAGGGCCTTGGGCCCCTTCCAGCCTTCCAGGGGTGGGCTGTACATGACAGCATGGGGCCCTCTGTCCTCCTGCACTCCGATGCAGATCCCAAAGCAGTGAGGGGGAGGAGAAGGATGGAGGAACCTTGTTTAAAAAACTGTCCTTAGGGTAAGAAAAGACACAAGTGGGTGTAACCATCTGGAAGGAACAGGAGGGGGAGGATGAAAAGAAGCAGTAGGAAGAACATGTTTTCCTATAGGGCTCGCATGGATGCGCCTGAACCCACAGAGCATCTAATGAGCTAGGCTCCCTTTTAATTACACAGCAGTCAACCACACCGAGCCCAGATGGCCACATGGGCTTTGCAGGCCACGACACGAGTGGCACTTTGTCTCCTCCTGAAGGTACACATGCCAGGGTGGACCTCCCACCAGCTTCATCCATCCAGGTGTGGCCTGCGGAAGAAGAAGCCAATACTTCACATCGCCCGCTTTCATGTCGGCCTCTGCCAGCACTCTCCTGTGGCAGTGCCGGAGAGTGAGATCACCGCCTGGCTTCGTGCTTTTCCTGGGACTAGATAGAACATGGATGCAGTCATATGTATGAAGAAAAGCGTTAGCTTCACCTTTAATGGGTCTCATTGCCTTTAGCTGATATGAAAAGACAAAAGAAACCTGAAATCTCCTGCAACCAGAACCCAAGTAAATTCCTGATGAAAGAAGGGTGATACTTTTGGAAGTAGTGTAGACCTTGCCTTTGTCTTGTTTTGTTTGTTCGCCCAAAAGTGCCATTAGATGCAGGGTGCCTCAGCATGACTGAGACTCCATGGCCAACAACGGCACTGATGCCTACAGAAACGCATTACTTTGCCTGAGAGAAAAAGAAAGAAACACTCATTTAATCAAGTCGGCAGAACTGTGAGAAGTATCATTGCCTCTTTCTTGCCCATAAATTTGACCGGAATAATCAACTCAGTATCAAATCTGATCATTTAAAGATGCAGTGGGGATGTTTTCCCTTTAGGTTTCTCTCTTGGTTGGAAAATGATGTGGCAACAGGGCCTAATCTTTCCGTCCCCTCGTGAGCGGGCACAGGTGGCACAGACATACCCCGATGGGAGAGGCTGTTTCCTCTGGATGTAGAAGCCCGGAGACAACCAGAGGCACGTAATGACAGACTGGAAGGAATTTGTGCAATTATAATTTGAGTCACCCGCTTGACAGGGATAATGAGGCACAGAAAGGGCAAGTAGTGTGGCCACAGCAAATCTGCCACTGAGCCAAGAATAGACGGGCGCTATCTCAGCTCAAGCTTGTTCTCAACCACAAAACCACTCTTCCAAAAAACCTTTTCCTGTTGTGCTGACCAAGCAGAGCCAAATGCTGTCTGGCGACTGGGGACCCATCGCTGTCCTCACCCTGACACTACACGGCATCAAGCCTCTCGACGCTCCCGGAGGGCCGCTGGCCCCAGAGGCGCAGGGGCCAGTAAGCCTGTGCAGCTGCTGCCTGTCATCCCTCTCCAACAAGGAGGGGAATTCCCTCCCTGGCTGACATCTCACGCCTCTCAATAATGCTGCAGTGAAATCCACCTCATCGTAAACCGCTCGTGCAGCACAACTCCCTTGTCCACCCCAGCACCCTTGCTGACCAGAGGCTGGCACAGCTTCAACCCTATGGCCACATTTCCTTTTGCCTGTGCTTGAGGAGGGCAGTTTTTCGTCCCAGGGTCCCTGCAGGTTCTGTAGCACTGGGAGGAGGCTGTATGCAAATCCCCAGGTACTCTATTCACCTTGGCAAGATGCTGAAGCGTAGCCCACCGGTAAGTGCAGCACACTTAAACGTTTGCTCGTTGGTATTCAATGCTTTCAAGTTGAAAAAACATCTGTGGGCCCTCAGAAAGGGGGATCTCAGGCTCCCCAAAACCAGGGGAAAGCCTCCTGTTGATGCTGTAGTACACTGACTGAGTGAAAAACTGATGTATGTTTTTGGGGGGAAACACGGGAGGAAACATTTGATAAAGAAGTTAGACATTGCCCACATCTTACATGCACAACTGTTGATGCCAAAGGCTGTCCAGATGCATGGCCCCTCCCAGGCATGCCCACTGTCCTGCTTCCCTCTCGTTCTGAACAAGAACTGCCCCACAGTCCCTTCCTGTCCACGTGCCTGGCTGTCCATGTCGTGTGGGCAAAAGCTGCTGGGCTTCAGGACTCAGCCCAAACAAAGGTTGGGGAGTGGACAACCTGCTCTCCAATCCTGGCCCTGCCAATGTTCCCAAACCCCAGCAATGAGATCCTTCTCCCAGAGTGAGCCACGACAGATGGTGTCAGCCCTTCCAGTGAGGCTTAACCGAACCTGCAAAAATAAGCTGCTGGACGTTTAAAGGACAGGTTGAACATCAGTAATTCTGTACGCAGGAGGGTTCCTTGCTTTGGGTTTCCTCTCTCCCCTCCTCCCTGCCCTGCTCCTTGCAAACCACAAGCATTTTGTGAGAGCTGGAGGCTGCACAATCCCCAAGCCTCATGAAGACACAGCACCGAGCACTTCAGATTTTGTTTCCCTGAGGTATTTGCACTTGAGAGCTTCTCCTTGCTACTGAATTTCTTATTTCCCCATGGAGTCTGGCTTGCCATAAACAATGCCTGCATGTTGTTGCTATGTAGGTCCAGCTGGAATCTGCCTACAGTGCAAAAGAAAAAAATTATATATAAATTCAGAAAGCCACCCACTGACAGGCAATTTGCATTTTTATCTGGAAGAGATTTTTTTTTTTTTTTAAGATTTTTCTAATGAAAGTTCAGTTCCTGAGTTTCTATGGAAACTCATCTGCTTGGTGTGCATGCATAATTTCATAAAGTCAGATCT
>NW_010240635.1:0-295 GCF_000690775.1 Eurypyga helias | reverse complement strand
GGGTTTCATCTTCTTATTCCTGAGGATGAGGGTGGGGCTGGGTTATGTCGCCTCACCTCGGTCTGTATTTCTATGTTTGCCCAATGAAGGCAGGAGCCTGTGTGCGAGGTGGCCTCGCTCCTCTGCCACCTCCTGGCTAGCACTGGCACTTGTGGCCTGCCTGGCTAGTCTCCTCCTGAAGATGGTGGGGACCTCCAAGTATGGTCTTCTCACAGTGGTTTGGTACCCAGTCAGGCTAGAAAGAGCAATGAGGATGGGCACCTTTTTAAACTGTGTGGTGGGGTCGACATGCTGG
>NW_010240634.1:20670-28693 GCF_000690775.1 Eurypyga helias | reverse complement strand
GGATGGCATCCCTTCCCTTCAGTGTATTGACCAGACCACACAGCTTGGTGTCATCGGCAAACTTGCTGAGGGTGCACTCAATGCCATCATCCCTGTCACTGACAAAGATGCTAAACAGCCCTAGTCCCAACACCAATCCCTGAGGAACAACGCTCTAGTCTCCACTCAGATATTGAGCCCTTGACCTCAACTGAGTGTGACCATCAAACCAGTTCTTTATCCAAAGCGATCCATACATCAAATCCATGCTTCTCCAATTTAGAGACAAGTGTGTTGTGCGCGACAAACACTTTGCAGAAGTCCAGGTAGATGACATCAAAATATCCTTTCTTTTGGAGAAAATAGGTGACTGTAGGCAGAGCTCTTCCAAGCATGAAATTTATCTTTGGCTCAACATCAGACAATAATTTTGATAAGATTCTTGACTGTACTACCTTTGTTCCCTTACACCTCTTTACTCATTGGCATATTTGCCCATCTGTGGATCAGATTCTGTCTGGTGAAGCTCTCTGGAGGCATCTATCTCTATTCTGTATTGGAAGGCTTTTACCTGAGGTGTCTCTGTGTTGTCTTAAATACATAACACATCCAAAAGACAGCTACTTTTAACTTAGGTATGAATATTAGGTATTTTTCATTGCCAGATTTGCATCTTTCTATGTTTTAAGCAAGACAAAAATAGGAAGAAATGTGTTTCTGGCACCTAGCTAATTCTCTCACTTTTTTGACTTGTCCTTACTACCCTAAAGGCAGGTGCGGACAGAGTCCAGGCTCCACTGATGTTTACCGTATTTATACTTGGTGATTTGGCCCAATTTTAAATGTAGTTTTCCATTCCTGTACTTACTGCCATGGCCCTCTCTTACGAGCATGATCATGTTTGTCTTGCACTGAAACACTTGTCAGCAGAGAAGGTTACAGTACAGATATACTTGGTCTTTTCCCATTATATTCCCCTAATCCCTGGACCATAACTTTTCAGGTCACTCAAGTAGACGAGCTGTTACAGTAGGTTTCTCCTGAAAAAGATAATAGCTGTTCACTGCTATGCTGTTGTCCAAGAGAAACTACCAAGGCTTCTATATCTCATCTCCTTGCGGCTTGTGGAACTAACGGGATCCAGAGCAGTAGGGTAGGAACACTTGTCAACTGCAGATTCCAGTGGACTCTGCAAGACACAGGTTATGGGACATACAGGAGGGAAAGAAAAAATACTTCAAGCTTGAAGGCATTGTTGGGTGCCAAGAGCTGGATGTGTAGATCCGCGTTAAGGGGGTAGGTGTCTGTTCGCTTCAAGTCTGCCACAGCCAGGCTCAGAACAACAACAGCAATAACAAACCCGTGAATCCTTCTGCCTCCTGAGCATCACAACAGAGATCCTGGTCTCTTCTTTTGGTTCCAGCCACATGAAAACTTGATCTCAAAGCCATCTATCTGACTACAAGACTATACTGGGCATCAGCAGTATTCAACTGGCAACTGGATGTCTTTTTTTTAAAAAAAAGGATGCTGGTTTATCGCCATCTCTTTTATTGTGATTAAGTAAGATTTGCAAAAAGTCCTCAGACATGCAATCTGTGTTTTCAGTCTCTGAAGCCTGCAGTGCTCATGTATTTTTTAGCAGACAAAAGCATTTTGCAAGTTGATTTCAAGTATAAATAATTTAGTCACAATTATTACTCTTTAAATCAGGTGCTTATTTAAAATCCTAGCGAGTATCTCCTAGGGGTGGCAAACGAATGCATTGGTTTACGTGGGTCTTTGGTTTGCTCTGCTTCTCCAGAGTTCTTGGTTGTAGGCAAACATTTCACTTAAAAAGAGGTCATCAATAATGAAGCGAGATGAATTTTTACAGGCTGTCTAGGGAAACAGTTCATGCCAGGTCATCTGTTTACTTCTGTTTCATAAGCTGCTAAGAATTACATATGCTGCTCTGGTCATTCTCATTACTCCCTTCAGCATCCAGGCCTGCCTCTGCTGAAATTTTCAGTGTGGCTGTATTTACTGAAGCAGGTGACAACAACTATTATTTACTGGAACTGACTTTTAAGTACTTGTCTTCTAAACCAGGTCGCTGCTGAAGCTTATTCCGCAGCTGAGTATTACACAAAGTGGGTTGAACTAGAAAGCACAATCCTGGTTATTGTTTTCCCCTCAGCTATCATTCAGAATGTCTTGGTCATTCAATCTATTTTAATAAATCACACCTTATCACTCTTTTCTGCCACATTTTCCTGCAAACCTGTGCTTTGGTATAGGTACTAGTCAGCTGGGGCGCGCTGCCTTGTCCCAGGGTTACTGGTACTCTGTGCTCATCTCCCTGGTGCAGGGCACGGGCTTGTGACTGTCTGATACCCTAAAAGCTTGGATGCTTTTTTATCGTGAGCAGCTGGAAGAAACATGATAATCTTGATCATTCAAATATCTACAAAAGATTTACCAGAAATGAGTGACAGAATCTAAATACTGAGCTCTGCTTATTTTCTAGCTTACCAAAGATGTTGCCATTATAAGTTTTATCTGGCTCAGGAAATGAGACGTGTGGTACCAATTAAACCACTGTTTCACAGGTTTGTTGTAAAAAAAAAAAAAGAAACAACAAACAAACATGTCAGAAGCTGGTCCTTGTTTTAAAGTATAATTTTGTCAAACCACAGGAGAACAGGCTCTACTGGAAGTGTGTTTACTTACTGCAGGGCAGTGGGAACACTTAGAATAAAATTGATGACATATTTTCATTCGTATAGCTCATGTCTTTGGTAACCTGCGCATTCAAACTCACCACTCCTTGAAATAAATCATCAAACCTCCCATAAGGTTAGAGGCAGCGTAGGGCACATAGAAGCGCTGAGCCGGCACAGAAGCAGGCTTTCCTTCCTTCCTTTTGTAAACTGGTTGCATACAAGAAAAAGCCACATTGCTGCTAAATGACAGTGGTTGGCCTCTAAAGAAACGACCTGCAGGTTATATGTATAAGCACAATATCCAGTGTGAGAGGTGGAGCCTCTCATCTTTGCACAGCCAGCCCTACACTTCTATTAAGAAATAGTCTATTAAGAAAATAATAAACCAAGAGCCCCTGAATGCTAAACTGGTTGCATACAAGAAAAAGCCACATTGCTGCTAAATGACAGTGGTTGGCCTCTAAAGAAACGACCTGCAGGTTATATGTATAAGCACAATATCCAGTGTGAGAGGTGGAGCCTCTCATCTTTGCACAGCCAGCCCTACACTTCTATTAAGAAATAGTCTATTAAGAAAATAATAAACCAAGAGCCCCTGAATGCTCCCAGTAGCTTTGCTACCTTTTTTTTGAAATGATCTAGCAGAGTAGAAGTCGTCCTGTTTGGTTCTTAAGACAACACATTCGGTATTATCACTATTCAGCCACCATCCAGGAAAGGATCCTGCAGAAGGATAGCATAGATAGCACATTTCCCTTAGAACATGTCCAGAAACAAATGGTACCCCAGATATTACCAGATGGCGGCCGTTTGTAAATGGCTTTTTTTTATTTCCAGTAGAAACAAATACAGCTGACCACTCAAATCTACACAAATTTAATGGCCTTAAAAGTGAAGTCTGTTCAGGTGCAGATTTTGCCCCAGAGGATACAGTATGTATATTGGAAGAAACCTCCCACAGTGATGAGAATGTGGTGGTGTGAAAGAACATTACAGCACTTCATTTTGATTTTAGAAGCTTTCACACACAGCAGCCCAAGGCACCACGGTCAGAAGTCCTGAACCACCTGCAGACTCCGTCTCAGAACTACTACTAGGCCCGAGCTATCTACCCACCTGGAAGCATGCAAAAGAGAAGCGTTTGCTGTGTCCCGGATTCCCACCGTCTTTATCTTGGAAAGCTACCTCTGAGGAGCAGGCCATCTTTCTTCCCTGGAAAAAGAGGCTGCTGCTTTACAGCTGGCATATTTAAGGACCAGGAGAGGAGCCAATTTCGGCTCCTTAAGGGAGGACCCCACTCACCCCAATGGCATGCAGGGCTCCTCCTGCAGCCCTTTAATGTGCACAGGTGATGGGTAAGGCTGGAGCAGAGTGAAAAGCCAAGGCATTGCTAGGGCAAGAAATCAAATCAATGGGAGAAGGTGTGGAAGGGAGAAATAACTGCATGGCTACAGCATGCTCTTAGAGCAGTTTCATCAGAGCCTGGGTTAAGTCCAAGCACTGCAATGCGCTGTGCCAGCTGTACCCAGAGTTTTGCCCTTACCCCCACCATCACCCATTTGCACCCTGACGTGCACACACTCAGCAGTGGGACGGCAGAGAGGGCAGGGACAGGGGCAGAGCTAATGGAGATGCTCACACCCCGCAGGTGGCTCCTGGCCGTGTCAGGGAGCAAACGTCAGCCATGGCAGGTGCACGCACAGCAAAAGGACTGTCGTGAAAAAATGTGGGGTTGAAAGGCTACTTCTGCAAGGAGGAATTCCCCATTTTCACACTGATTGAATTCCACATTTTCACACTGATAGATTGTCTCTGTTAAACACACACACTCAGCCTCGGCCCCACTGTGCTAATGGCCCTTGGCTGTGACACTGGGAGCATTACCTACCTGTCAGTGCAGGATACGTTGTGATAAATAGTGGAAGATGCAGAACACAATCTTTTCAAGAACAATATCTAACCAATTGTTATCTAACCTTGTAACAGGCTGATGACAAAAAAATTACCTTCCCTGCTATTGGTTTCTTTTGAACTCACTTTCCTCCTTCCCCACAGCTGATTGAAGATCTGTTTACACAGCTAATGTGTCCCTCCCCCTTGGTTTATTTAGTAATAAGAACTATTTAATAATCCCTCTGCCTTCCCAAGGGAACAGAGCCTTTCCAAAGCCTGCTCGTCAGGCAAAGCTGAGCTTTGTCAGAAAAAGAGATGGCAAAATCCCTGGTTACTTTTCTTCCAGCCTCCTCACGATACTTTCCACTCTCCATTTTCCAATCTTCTAGCTCAGATGTAGTCCCAATCCCCTTTTTACGGTGCAGGTTTAACTAGGTACAGGGTGAGTGGTAACTGTGGTGCCATGGTATGAAGAGCCACACTAGAACTCCTGATACATTGCCAACCATTCCCACTGGTGCCAAAAATATTTGAAAGTAAATCAGTTTCATCACCACCCATCGTTAAGCATTTTCTGGCATCAAGGTGGAATATATTTAAACCACTGGAAGGGCCTTATGTTTCACATTTGCATTGGACTTGTGGAAGCTATGGAGAGAGATAGCTTTGTGTCTTTACCCTGAAACAGGATTTATTTTTTAATGTGTCAAAAAATATGATTCATCAAGCATGCCAGGGAGAGCATTGTTCAGGAAAGAAATGACTGTATTTCCCCCTGGGCCTCTCCAACGCTCATGGAGATTCAAATTCTGAGAATGTGACAACAAAAGCAAACTGTATGAAGTGCACTCAGTGGGGCAGTATGTGAGCAAGCCACAATGGGCCTGTGTTGGTCAGTATTCTCCCTCAACCTCTGTAAAAGCTCTTCTTTGCCCATGGTGATAAAAATGCAGGTTTGAAAGCCCTGCACCCCCCAGCCACTCTGGTAGGTGACATCACAATGTCCCAAAGGGACCATGGTTATCAGACAGAGATGCTGGCGTCTTCAGCTTGATGTCATCGTTACTATTGTGTTTAATTTGTATGTCCCTTTACTTGTACAGTTGATGGAATAACGTGTCTTGCTCATTTTTCAGAGTCGGGACCAGCCTAGACTCATCCAGGGCTGAATTTCATCCAGCTCTGAGTAAGGAATTTCCTTCCTACTTTTCTGTTTTCTTAATAACTCTGTGCTAGTTGGGACAAGTTCTGCCTGTGCCCCACAGTGCTCCCTCCTGGGAATACCCTGAAAGACGCCTTTGCAACTCTCATAGAAAACAATCATCATAATATAATCATTATTATTATTAATAATTTTCTGCTATAATTTTATCTGGACTTTGAATTTGGTTCCTATCTGCCATAGACTGTTTTCCTACCTCCTGGCAGATAAAGTTCTTCCCAAGCAGCAAAAAGCAGCAGTGATAAATCAGGGTGACTCAAGCCAGCTCCAAAAAGAACATGTGGGACCTCAGAGTGAGGGATGAGCCTCTTCCCACCTCTGGAGGCTTTAACTGCACCTTGCAGCATAACCATAAAATGGCATAGAACTAGAGCAAAGCAGGTGTGGAGTGATGCATGATATAAGGGTGGGAGAACAAGCTCCTGTACTTGCCTTATAAATCTTCCAGGTGAGACATTCAGAAGCCAGTCCAGCCCCACGCTCGTGGCAATAGGACAAGAACATCTGCCTGCAGGACCCTTCACCACCAGCACACAGACAGCTTGTGTAAGGTGTGGGGCAGCGAGCAAAAGCTACCAAGAGCATACAAAGCTGCCCATTTGGAGTCTGTAACACACCTACAGGCATCCAGCACGGCCTCTGACCGGTCAGTGTTCAGCGGTAGGTAATGGGTTCAATTTGGGGTTTGAAAGTAGTGATGACTTCTGAATTTTCGTCTTGGTGTGCAGGAAAAAGTGTGAAGGTAGAGCTGTTGCTGACCACTCCTGGTTATGTACAGCACAGGGCCTGTCCCCCTTGTGCCACCCCTTGTGTCCCCCGTGCCAGCATCCCAGGCACCAGCCCAGGGCGTGGGTTACTCTACACCGCTGCAGTGGGGGCCGGGCAGCTCCAGGAAGCACCAGCTCTGCTCAGGAGCAACCCTTTGGTTTTGACACTTGGGAATTTGAAGTGTGTTGTCTTTCCAGGCCAGGACAAGCCCCAGGCTGGAACTGGTAGGATGGAGAGCCCTGAAAATACCTGGAAGCCCCTTTGTGCTTGGGAACCTTCTTAACAAACCTTTATTAAATGTGAAACACCCAGCAAGTGGAAAGGTCACTCCAGAACACAGGAGGGGTGGGAGAGGGACAGAGGGCTGAGCCCTCCCCAGGCACCTCTTCTGAAGATTTCCAGTGTGCTTCTCAGCCCCAGGTAGGTTCAGAAGTCTCAGCCTCAGTGGGTGTTCTTTTTCTTCCACTGAGAGATGAGAAGGGCAGCCCAGCTGTCTGCAACCATCACAGATCAGGAATATTTAAGAGGCACAGGCATCCTATTTTCAACCAGGAGATTTTGAAATGAATTATCTCAGTGCAGACAGAGGAAACAATCTTAGATCTCTCCGTTTCTGGTAACACAAGAGCTGTGGCATCCAGCAGTGAGGCAGCCGCAGGGAGCAGGCGATGCCCTCCGATGCTGTTGCCGGAGCTGGAGCTGTGGCAGGGCCGGCGGGTGTGGGATGGCACAGGGCTTCTTCCAGACAGGGGCTGTGTGGCCTGGGCACTGCAAAGCCTCCGGGGAGCTAAAACCTGTGCTTAAAAGGAAAAAAAACCCACCCGAGTGCGATGAAGTATTTTGCTCCTGAAGAGAGAGGACTTGATTCAAGTTGTGCCGGGAGGAGACATCCAGCCTTCAGGCACTGTGACCCTCCAGTGGCTAGTATCCCACTTACCCTCTTAGCAGCTCACAAAGCACAGACTGAGTCTGAAAGGTTTTTGCTTTACCAGGCACAATGTTATTAAAGATTTACCAGCAGCAACAGGGCAGAAAGCTCTTCCTTGCGATCACAGTGTACAGTGGCCTGTGCTCCAGAACAGAAAGGGTAGGACTGGATTCACCTGAAATGCTCTTTTATGCCAAAACAGCTACAGTCAATCAAACAGACTGATGCTGCTGCCTGCCTGTCTCATCTCCAGCCACTGGTTCCTTTTCCATTTGGCATTAATAATGCCCCTATGAAGTGGACAAGTTGCAGTTACAATGAGAATTACCCCCTCCCCCAAATCCTGGAGTTTTGTATCTTAACAGAACTGGTTTTTCACTCCCATCAAACCCTTGGTGATGCCCGTGGAGAAAAGCTCTGCTCCAGCCCCTTCTCCCAGGACCAGGCAGTGGCAGAGTGTCTGGGCACCACCATGCCTGCTCAGCACAGTGGAGGCATGTTCTCCTGGCAATGGAGCTGCCCCCTCCC
>NW_010240634.1:1380-20645 GCF_000690775.1 Eurypyga helias | reverse complement strand
GCAGGAAAGGAGGGGAGAGACTCTTGTTCCAACCTGTCAGGCATGGACCCTCCAAGGGAGGGCAAAGGATCAAGAGGGTCTCTTGCTGATCAACAACTACCTCAACAAGCCATGATCCTCTGTTGACACAACTGAGCTCCTCCCTAACAGCGTATCACGTGCTACAGGAAGGTGCCAAGGCTCGGGGGTTCCTCTTGGCTCCCACGGAAAGCACTGCAGCAGGGGATGCAATCCAGGCTGAAGCTTCTCCTACTACAGCAACACGTTGCTTTAGTAGGATCCTTAGCTCTGCCCATAGTTACAACCAGGCAGGCAGATCCCCCGTCAACATTTACCCAAAAGAACAGGCCAGTAACAAAGTTGTCTGCATGCCTGTCTTACCCAAAGTCTCTTTTTGGGTGGTCAAAGTACCCTTAAAATCAATCTTGTGCCACAGTCACTTTACCCCAAGACAAGGCAGGCCTCCACGCAAGCGCTGGTGGGCAACGATTCACTGCACTACCAAAATGACACGAAGTTAAGGGTTAACCACAAGACACCAGTCTGTGCACTGATGTGGTGTTCAGCAGAGAATTGTGAAAGCAGATGAAAGCGTTAAAAATCTTGCCACAAATACCCAAACCAAAAATGTAACCATCACAGCGCAGGGATGAGAAGGGAGTCAGCCAGTGGACAGCAGCTGCGGCAGGGCATCACGCTGACAGGCACTTCTGGAGGGGAGTGCAAAGCAGTAACAACAAGAAAAACATTTTATTCTCAGTACAGGCAGAGAATTGTGAAAGCAGATGAAAGCGTTAAAAATCTTGCCACAAATACCCAAACCAAAAATGTAACCATCACAGCGCAGGGATGAGAAGGGAGTCAGCCAGTGGACAGCAGCTGCGGCAGGGCATCACGCTGACAGGCACTTCTGGAGGGGAGTGCAAAGCAGTAACAACAAGAAAAACATTTTATTCTCAGTACAGATTTTATTTCCATTTAATTGCCAGCTTCACCCCGTTAAAAAAAACAAACCAAACCAACATACAAAAAACAAAACCCAAATTCCATCGATTTCTACGGGATTCAAGAAGACATGTTAGGAGAAATGATGACAAAGCACAGGCGCTGTGGAGGAGAGCAAACTGCTTTTCTTAGCGTAACAGCAATGCTGATTACAAAGCTACGGCATGGCAACTCTCTGGAACAACGCTTGTGCATACAGAACAGCAGTGAGAAGCATCCAAAACTCCAAATTTTGACCAAATAAATATGTTTTTCCATTTACTACAGTATGAGGGGGGAAAAAAATCACAAGTGAAAGAAAGAAAAAGAACAACTTTGCCTCAGCAGCTTTGAAAACTCCAGCCAGCAGCAGTGAAGTAGCCCAGTATGCCCCAGAATGCACCACCACTAGATCCCAGCTCTGGCTTGCAGGCACATCATACTTCACTGAAGTCCTTTAAATAGCAGGCTGTCTTTAAATGGAATTGTGCAAACTCACTGTGTGATCTGTCACTTGGCGTCCCAGTGCTCTGCGTGCAGGCGGCCCCATCGCTCTGCTGTTCACGTGGCTCGGGACAGCCGCCCGCAGGCTCTGCTTAGGGGGTACCTACGCCTTGCACCCAGGAATCCCCAGCACTACCACTGAGACAATCAGAGGGGGTACCTACGCCTTGCACCCAGGAATCCCCAGCACTACCACTGAGACAATCAGAGGCAGCGCAGCTTTACCTTAAAACAAAAAGCCTATTCATAACCAAAAAGACAGGAAAGGAAAGTGATTTTTGGCTAGGTATCAGGAGTCCTCCAGGCTGGAGTGTGGAGCCCATCCCCCCCTCCTCTCCCCTGTGATTCATGCAAACATGCACAGCAGTGGAGACAGTCCCTGGTGGGAGCTGCAGCAAGTCTGTGTGCAAGGCACCCCCTTCTCAACCTGCAGACTCCCACCCTGCAGAGACCACAGCTTCTCCTTGCTCACCTCCTTCCCAAGAGCCGTGGGCAGCCCTCCAGGAGAGCACCACTCACGCAATCGCCCTTCGGCTCCGCGGCCCATAATGCCGCTGAAGGCACAGTGCTGCTTCTGCTGTAAGGAAAACCACGCATTTTGCTTCTTCAGTGAGAGCTGCACAAGGTCAGCGAGGGTATGTTGAAACCACAGCTGCTTTTTATCAGCTCCTGCACATCTACTGTCTGCAGCACAAGGATGATGGCATCCACAACAGCTGCACACGTAACCCCCTACTGAATTTTATTTTTTTCCTACACACAAAGTAAAGCATGTTCCTGAACACCTGTACAGTTCCAGCAGCAAACACCAAGCTATTCTTGACAGGGAAGCTGGAATTCTGCAGCTAGACAGGCTCATCCAAGACCCTACTTGATTACTTCCAAGGAAATAACGCTGCTTGCTTGGAAGAACCTGACTCCCACACAGGTACACGCAGGCTTCCCCCAGCAACTGCACAGGGAACTGTCGCTTTGCCTGCCGCCTGCACGCGCTGCATAGATGCGCTTGCGGGGAAGTGTATTGGTATTTGCTCCTGAAAGAAAAGTCTTCCAAGAAAAGGCATGTCTCCCAACCTATGCACCTGTCCATTTTATAGCTAGCCTCACTTTCACTTTTTAAAATAACTAGCACTAATAAAGGAACAGATTATTTCCTAATTATTTGCTGCCAGGTCCTTTAATTTACGACACTGGGGTGAACCAAAACTCACTTTCTCTCTCCTCCCAGCCCTGGGGATAGCCCATCCTGGATTTCTTCCCCCTGAGAGGCATCCTCATCTCATGCAACTTCAGAAAGGGAAACAATACAGCTGTAGCCTTTAGCAAACTTGACTATTCCACGTGGTTTTCAAGGCTCAAGAAAGGCACTTTGTTTAAGGAACTGGGAGGACCATGTCCTACAGCACAGCCAGTGTGTTCCTGGGGCAGTTTTACTGACCCAAGAGGGCTCCTGGCATCTCAAGGCATCCTAGAACCAGCAAGCACAGCAGATTCTCACCTTCAGATGAAGTGAGGCACCAATAGCTTCTGCAGGTTTCAGGAAGAGCTCACGACATTTCCAACCTGTTACTACAAGAGCACCACGGTGGATAATCCGAACAGAAAGAGTCTACCGAGCAGCAATAAAGCCTCCGTTTCTGCTTTACAATGAGATGTGGCAATTTTCACTGCACTTTCAAGTGCATCAGATCAGAGATTCCATTCCCTGGGACTTTCGACAGGCTGGGAACCAGTCTGCACCCGTGCATTCAAACCCTGGCCAACAGCTGGGCGTGAACATGAACAAGGCAGGCTGGGGAGCGGCACAGAGAGTTAGAAAACATGGCAAGTACAAGGCACACACAGAGGTAACTGGTACTGATAAACTTCATAGGTGCCAGTGCCCACCTGAGCTCAGGCATAAGTCTAAAGGATCTAGACAACACAGACAATCCTGAGATGAAGATCCATTTCTTAGTAAGGCTTTGAGTGCATGTGTTCTTTTAAGTGCTTTTCTTAAATAATCACAAAAGACAGGCAAGCATTCTTTAAACAGTTGTGATCCTTCATTCCAGTATAAAACACGTAGGCAAACATGGCTTACGACCCATGATCACTTAGGATATAATTTTAAAGTTTGTATTAAAATATTTTTATCCAAATGATAAATATTTTAAAATAAGCATTTACAAAAATAAATGGTCCATTCCCATAAGGAAGGACATATATAGCTGACATTCTGAATACACCTTGAGGCAACACAATTACTGATGAAGCTAGTTAATAAAATCTTTGGTATGCAGTTACAGCACATTAGTATTCATGCACTGTTGTCTTCCCTGGGCAGGTATATTGTACAGGCAAGCGAAGAGGCAGCTTTTCCTTAATTTCTTCATATGTCTTCCAAATACAACATACAAATATTTCTAACGTGTCTTCCTATGATAATAGGAGAAAAGCCCAAGATTTTCCTGGCTCTTCCTATGACTTTGGTATCTAAAACAGAATGAAGATGGGAGGAAAAAGAGAAAGAGTTAAGTTTCATCCTAGCTACTAAGCAGCATCGGAAATAAAATCAAAATTTAAAAAAAAAATTACTCCAGAGGAATGTCCATTTCCTTCGATGTTGTATACATCAATGCCAAGACAGGATAGGATTCATTGCTGCAAATTCAGACACACCAAGAGATTACTGAGTTAGGTAAGGGGGCATCTTTACACCGGGGCACAGCACCGGATGGTGCAAGCCTGGAACAATACATCCAGGTCTGGTGGCCCTGTTACACATGGGGCATTGAGATACTGCATAGTAACAGAAACAGCCTCAAAAAAATGGAAAAAAAAAAGAGCCTTGGAACATAAGACTTGGCGAGTTTAGCAAAAATAAAGATTGAGAGCTGACTTGAGGGACAAGGACCTCCACAGGGAGAAAATCTGAAATGTCAGCTGACAAAGAAACAAGGAGCTAAGGGGCTCTGCGATCTGGTAGAGAAAGGCTTAGCAAAAATGATAAGCTGCAGCTGAAACCATTTGAAACTGAGAATAAGACACACACTTCTAACGCCGTGGACAATGAACTGGGATTGAGGGAAGTGATGGATTCTTTGGTTTTCTGGTATCAGTCCTCGAATGCTTTTCTGAAAATGCTTCTATTAAAGGCTGGTGACTGAACCTGATGTAGGGAAGCAATGGCAGCTAAGGAAACACACAGGTTTTCTCCTTTCTCCTCCAAGGTCTAATGGTTCCCTTTTAGCATTAAACCCTGACTCCATGGACAGCCCAGCTGAGGGTCTGTGATCTGGGAATGAAGGGGAACACAGACTCCCACATCACCCGAGATGTCCATGAGCCTATGCTACTGTAGCCCACAGTTCTAGAAAAAGAATAGTAAAGAACAGCATCCAACTTGTAACTGCTGTGACCAGGGTGTGGGCAGCAGAAGGCACTAAACGAAAGCAGAGTTTAGATTCTGCTCCCCACCTAACTGTGTGAAGACTGGCACTTCCCACGTCACCTTGCGAAAACTCGAGAGAAAGTGACTCCTCCAAAGCAGCTCCTTCCTCCTGGATCTCTCCCACTAGCACTGACTCACTGCTTCACTGAAGTCGATCCTGGTGGAGGCACCAATGCGCTTTCTGCTAAGAGCTGTGGCTCTCACAGCAACGCTGGGCAAGTGGAGGGTACAGCTGGGAAGAGAAGCAGCTCTGCTCTACTGGTGGCTTTCAGCTGTTAGGGAGAGTCAACACCCAGAGCCAGCAACAGGGGCAATGGCTGTAGCTGCAAATTGAGCCAACATCCTCCAGTCCTTGCACTGGTCATGCTTCAACCAGCTCCCAAGGGATGCTGAAGCAAGGTTTGGGTCTGTCTCATGACTGCTGGGAATCATGACCCACTGCTATAGCAACAGGAGCTCCCATGACCACTGTCTTTAAAAAGAGCCCCCGTTTGCAGCACCCTCTGTAGGCAAACTATCCATTATTTATATCTTGGGATGTCTGAAGCGCAATTTATATCCTAACCTCATTAATGAATGATGACATCTTGACCCGCTCTATTAAGTAAGCCATGTTAGATCAAGAGGCACGGTGCTCTCCCGTCCCACGCTAAAGTAAAGCAACCAAGGGAAAAAACACCAGAGTAGATTACCTGAGTTACAGCAATACCAAAATAATGCAAATCCTGCAGCAATGCTAAAACAAGCGAGGAAAAACACTGGACCTAAAGAAAATTTAAAAAGAAACACATTAAGACAGAACAAAGTAGTGGAATTTTTGCTCAGTTCATAAATCACCAATTGCTATTAACATGCACAATTAATTGTATCCAAATGAAGCTAACACATACACAGTTACATATGTTCTGTAGCTGAGGTACTGTGAAGCACATTTACTATACTGTAATTCATTTTTACTACAGTTGCCTTGCCACCTGTCACTGCTCACCTCTGTTCATCTAGCTATATCCCATGAAACTTAAGTGAAAGCCTCTTTAGATGTTCTCTTGCCTTAAAACTGTGTGCAAAAAAACCCTTTACACACTACAACTAACTACTAACCAAACTACTGGGACCTCACCGCACAGAGTAGTGCTTTACTCTAAAAATAGCCCCCACTGGGCCAATGCACTGCTCGAGGGTAAAAGTACACCATATGAGACTGCCGTCCCTTAGAACTGGATTTTTAGGGTTTTGGGTTTTCCCCCACAGATGTTCCACAAATTCCACTTTCACAACAAGAGAAAATATTCTTGTTTCTGTTTCCAGTTCTGCTGGAAGCTGAAATGCAGAGCCACATGCACACCTAAAACACATCTCCCACTGGACACATTTCCTTCATGTGCCTGCCTGGAGTGACATGCAGTTTAACGCTGATGTTCCGCATTGATGTTCAATAAAACCTTTCTAATTCATACTTATCCACAGAGAAAACTTCCTAAATATTTGTATCTGCTTCTTTCTTGCATAAAATTCTATTTGTATTTACTACTTCACTACGAATATAGCTACAACTAAACTGCACCCGTCTGATAAGGACAAACATACTGCAGACTAACAAATCAGTGGAGCCCACCACGCAGACCAGGATGCTGGAGAAACAGCAAAGGTGCAAGGACCAAAGGAGCAAGGACCTGGTTGCTCCTCTGGATGTAATCTCCCAGTGTGGGTAGCTAGCAGCTGGACAATCTCCAGTCTGAGGCCAGCTCTTTCATCAGCACAAGTAAGAATAGAAATT
Source organism: Eurypyga helias (assembly GCF_000690775.1). Taxonomy (NCBI): domain Eukaryota; kingdom Metazoa; phylum Chordata; class Aves; order Eurypygiformes; family Eurypygidae; genus Eurypyga; species Eurypyga helias. The sequence goes on along the minus strand of NW_010240634.1, from coordinate 13,947 downwards.
ATTTAATTTTCTTATTTCCAAGCACTTTCTCTGTTCTTCTTGTACGGTTACACTGCAGCCAGCAATAGCAATGTGAAATATCTGAATAGGAATTTGGTTCAGTATTTGAAATAACAATAACACAGGCAAACATATACATTGAGTTAAACTGTCTTTCTGCCCCTTGCTTCAGTCTTCCTTCAGGGAAAAAAGGCACAGTCCATAGGAATGCTTTTATTCTCGCATAACTGTATCTGAATTTCTAGATGAAATATCAATTAAACTTACATGATTAAATAGTTCATTATAAATTTTTAATTTTTTCAGCTTTCTTTCAGCTTTTCAATTTCTTTTCAAAATATCTTTCAGTGAATAAAACATTTGCCTGTGTAATCTAGACACTGAACAGAGCAAGGGGATAAAAAGTGACACGTTTACCTAAGGAAAATATGTTAAGTTCACCCTTGCTCAGCTCCTTGTCTTTGTTTTCACATGATTTGTACTTAAATGGAAATCTTAAAAAAAATGAAAAAAATTTAAAAGTTATATAAAACTTATTGATGGCCTTATGCAAAATGACAGCAGCAGCAGTAACAGACCTTACTATTCCAGCACTGAAGAAATCACAGGAAATGAAGAGTCTCGCTATAACAGTGTAAGTAAAAATACCATTGTAAATACTGAGACTACAGTCTCTGGAATTTCCTGGCACAACAGAAGCTCAGTATGCTTTCCTCCATTAATTCCATTTAACTTGTGACAGTAAAGACATCATAAAACAATTTGTTACATGAAATGCAAATTACGTAATAAAATAAATTGCATCATAATCTGAAAAGCCATTCCATACGGTGACACTGTATTCATTTATTTACCCCTGTCATTTAGCATATATTTCTCCTTGTCAGTGTCTATCTCTGTGGAATCTGTGGTTTCTAGAAACAAAAGCAACACATGAAAAGTTAGTACTCAGCTCAAGCAAACGAACGAATATAATCAGCACATGCAAAATAGTGCAAAACAACACATTCCAGAAAAATATCCAGTTTGACATACAACATTAATCCCTCCAAAAGTAAATCATGGCTACAGTCAAATCTGGATATATGTTGGTCAAAAGACGTAGGCACATAGTCATTTGAATGCAACTATAAATATCTGCAGCAGCACCTCTGGCCTGGTTAAGCACTAACAACATTACAATTGTAATGTAATGGAGTTAGTAACATTACAATTGTTTCCCAAGTGAGGAAATCGGGAACTAATCCTTTCTTAATGCTGGAAATATTAATTGTAACAAATAGAAACTATCTGTTAACACATGTGCTAATCTGAAAACACCCCTATAATTCAATGCATCACCATTCTTTCTGTCCTTGAGTAAATCCATGTGCATTAACGTGTCTGGCAGATGAAGTACTTGGACCAAACTGCTTGGCACAGATTATTTATCTAAATTCTGGTCTCAGCTAAAGACATGTACATCTTCTTTGGTAGTCTGTAGGTACTAGTGCTAACATTTGGTGCAAATGATTTTTTATCTTTCTGCAAATTCTAAAGAAAAGGAGGCGTTAAGGTGTTCAGTAGTTAGCAGAAACAAAGCTAAGTTTCTGCTTTGGGCAGGAAGACCTGCAGCTCGTTTAGAGATGCCTTTGCCCCGTAAATGTGGAGATAACACTGTCTGCAGAACACCAGAGAACACCGCTGTCACCATGAGTGGCAGAGGAACGACTTTCTCTTAACGCATCATTCATCTACAAAACAATGGTTTTGGCCAAACCTCCCAGCAGTCAAGAGGGTTAAAAACAAAACAACAAAACCCAAAGGAAGAGATCCACATTTGGCTGTCAGTAGTGAAGAATTTGAGACTGATTGCTTGGTTGCAACCTATTTCCTCCTTCTAGGTGACCATCTGGAGCTAGGTGAGGTGCCTTGGAAAAGTGCCCTGTGCGCCAGTCAGCGCGAGGAGACCTGCTGTCAGCCCGCATCAGACGGTGAACACCCACGTCCCTTGCTAAATGTGGGTGCCACCCCACTAAATGCCACCCCACTCCCGGCGGGGTGGCAGGGCATGGCATCCAAGCAGAAGAGACTTCTGAAGCACTTTGCTGCAAAGCTTGAGTCCCCGAAGCTGAAAGGATTGCTGCAAAGCCTCCATGGCACACGTTACGCAGCCGGCCCCTTGAGGGATGTCCTCCCTGCGTGCTCTAGCTAAGAAATCCTTATTCTTCACAGGAGAGCGCTGCCAAACCTCTGCACTTCTGCCAGGCTGAGCGATGCTGAGCGGGTGTGCCGATCTGACCTTCCCAGCCCATGTCAGCAGAGAAAGAACCGCATTCCCCGGTCCCTGGGAAGATGAGGTTTGGCGCCAACAGCCCTGAGGGGGCCCTGGCCTGGGCCTTGCCCACCCTCTGCTGGGAGCTCCGGGACATGACCGAACCTTCCACTCGCAGCACTGCACTTCAGCCAAACCAATTTTGTTCTACCACAGATTTGAAAGTTGTTTCAAAAATCGAAATCTTTGAAAGGATTTCCTCTGCAGAAAACATTTCTCATACGTACAAGCTGCAGGTAATCTGTTACAGAACTCTGTCCTGGCCACACTTCCTCAATCTCCTCACCAAGAACATGCAGGTGTTCATAATGCTGCTTGTTTCAGTCTAATCTTCATTTAGAACTAAGTCCCCATGTTAGGGATTCCCCTTTTTCTTCACATTTACAAACTCTAGTGTCAATTATGTAAACGGTCTGTGCTAAATCTGAAAAATTCAAGAACTACTGCTGTGAGTAACATAAAAACTGTACATGTTAGAAGCCTGAAGGCTAATGCTTTCAATATTCAGAATGTCCACGTTCACTTAAATGAGAAGCAACACCTCGTATTGAAAAGGGAACTTTTCCTGAAGAGTAAAACTGTTCGCAGTTTTAGCTTAAAATGCTGCACAGAAATTTATGGACCATTTAATACAAAATGTAGACATTTGTTTCAGTTACAGAACTCATAAGAAGCAGCAAACATTAACACAATCATCTCATTATTTCTTTCTCAGGTCAATATAAGGAAACTGCAGAATCTCAGCATGCAGTAGTATTTTAACTCAGTTATTTAAATTATTCTCATCATATAGTGAGGATGGTTAACATAAGAGAATGTACAAAGACAGAGAACAGCTCTGTTGGGTTTTATTTGTTTCCTGTGAAGCAATTCTAGCACATGTACTTGTTATGCCCAGTCTGAACATGAGAAGCCCTAACCCTGTGCGCTCATGAGGCTACCCAAGTAAAAGCTCTCAGAACTAGCCACATAAATCAAGTGCAGGGACAAACACATTTATTTTCTAGCCAATGATGAAAACATCACGCAGACACCCTATGCAAGTTTCCTTTCAGCTGGTTTGCCCAGGCGTGACAATGGCATGAGGCAGTGTGAGAGTTCATCTATCTACACAACTTCCAATGGGTGCGGAGGCACTTGGCCACAGCTATGCTATTTCTGGCACCCAGCTGTATTCAGACTGTGTATATGGGATGTAGTCAGGACTTGGCTACCATGTACGTACGGTATGTTAAGATACCTTTTCAGACATGGCTTGTAGAAGGTGTTATTGAGCATTAACAGAGCTTAAACTTAAATCATCAACACACTCTTGAAATTTTGTTCTTAGTGTCTACACTAGGATTTCTCATATTGCTCTTAATAAAGGCTGTCTGCTGCCTTCTAGTCAGCCTGGCAGAAGAAAACAGTTTCTCTTGAGCTCTACCCGAGTAAAAACAATAGATCCAAGACTGTGATTTAAAAGACTGTGCCTTCAAAGGGTGTGACTTTTTACAAGGTGAATATCAGATCCAAAGCACTGCCCTAAAGCTGCTGGAAGGCTGAATCAATTGCAATTCATGCTCATCTCAGATACTGAGGCAGGGATGGGCCCAGACCTTCCCAGCTGAAGAGTGTTTGGACATGGATGTGGAGACCTGGGGTAACTTTGCAGCCTCCCTGTGCAGGCAGGAAAATGGTGCAATCTTCCACCAGTATGTATTTGTGCCAGGTAGATACAAACCTTTTCCTTTGAAATGAAAGGCAAACCAAAGCTATACAGTATTTTCAAAGGTAATTACAATTTTACATGCTATTTTCACTCCAGAAATGAGAGGTCTAACCATTTATTTTTAAACCTATGGACTTATGGTCTATCGGTTCGAATCTCACTGGAGTTTGACCCACGTGTCTACAGCTTCCCCTGGCAGCTAACTGTGAAGTTTCTTACAACTAGAAATCAATTGACTGGTGAAGCATTAGTGCTGTTAGGTACTTTATAAGAATTTCTTAAAACTTCAGTCCCTTTGCAGCTTCATTAACTGAAATGTGGGACCTTTCCCTCAAGCTCCTCAAGTCATTTCAGTATGCAGGATGCCTGAATGTATTTACCACCCATTTGGAATCATTCTTTTCTCCACTTCGTTAGGTAGGAAAAAAAACCCCAAACCACCAACACACAAAAAACCCCAAAACAAAACACCAACAAACAGCAAGTATTATCCCAGGTGGTCAAGTCAGGTTTGATACTCCTACTTAAAGAAATTATCTCCTCTGCAGTACAGAATCAAATTTGTTGAGCCTCAGTCCTCCTGAAGTACATACATGCATATTTGGGGGGCAGCTTTCTGGACATCAGTCAGGCATTAATGTTACAGTTCATCACAGGGCCCTATGAATGTTTGCTTCACGTTAAACTAGGCACAATTAGGAGATTCATGGATTGAGGGAAAGCCAAGCTTCTAGGGCATCAGAGTTTTGAGGGTAACAAATTTGAGGTTTGTAATGTTCTTATGTGCTACAAGTCAGAATAAACACAGAGGAAATAAACAAGTCATTAAGAAGCAATGGCTATGAAAAAGGAAATTGTACTTCATACAGGTTCTACTGCTGTCTTACATGCTGCAGTTGAACCGTTTTAAAGACATATTACATATTTCAAAACAATCAAGGACTTTTGAACTGCCCACATTAGTCAAATAGCAAGAACTATGCAGTCAAATCCTAAAATTCCAGGTTGACTGGAATTTTCCAAAAGCTGTTAGAGGAAGGTTAGGAAGGTTAGAAATAACCTTCCTAAGCAGGTTATTTCAATAACCTAAACCTCATCTAAAATGAGGTTTTGTAATACACTGATGAGGAAATCCACAACTCAACTTACACATCAACTTACTCAAGATTTTCCTGCTTGGCAGGTCATTATAAAGTTGTTCAGCATTGATCTGCAGAGCCCTGTAAAACTCTTGACAGTGTCTTTCTCCTTTCTTTTGAAGGTGCTTTATCAGATCTGAAAGTCTGGTATGGAGTGATGCATTTGGATTCCTGAACTGTAAGAGAAAAGCACTCATCAGAAGAGAGGTAACAACTGCTGGAGATCAATTTTACATCACTCCACAGTATGCCAGGGAGTGAAGATACTGAGCTTGATATTTGCTATAAGAATGGGCCAAAAAACCCATGAAGGAACCTAAAAAGGATGTACATGCATTGCACAGCAGCCTTAAAGACACTGAGCTCCCTGTGGTAGCACTGCTTGGAGAGCATATTCCCTCTGCCTTCACTCATTCTTTTTTCTGTCCTGATGAAATGACAGATACTCTGGGTTTGATGTTTTCTCTGCATTCAAACTAACATGGTCCTTGCTTTTCTACAATTTATTGACAGCTGTTGCTAGAAAGTATCAACAAATCTTTATTATAAAGTTTTATGTTTTCAAGTTTTCCCTTAGTTGCCTAGTAATGATTACCTAAAAAGGTACTTTAAACTGCTTATATTAGTCCCAATACTGGAGTGTTCCTCATTCCCAGATTACACATTTTATTGTTTCCAGCACAATTAACTGTTGGGTACCCAGTGCAACATGTGCAACTTCCCATTACTCGGGCAACATGGCAAGCAGCTGCAGAAGAGCGAGCTTTGTTTCTGTAGTCCAAAGCGTGATGAATGTTAGGAGACCTTACAAAGAGAATATAAACATGTATCTAGCCTTGCACACATCAAACTGATTTCAGCTTATTTGGAAAAAGTCCAAAGCCATTCTCAGCAAACCATTGTATTTCAGACTAGTACAGTAGATAACTTCTGTGGTATACTTACTTAGGATCAATTCCTGCTCTACAGGGACAAGAATGCAACATACCTGATACAACCCTCCTTACCCTGACAAATTCCTACGAGGTCTACCAGATAGAGCTGAGATTGTAAACTTCCTAAATACTCAATAGAGCTGACAGAAGCTCGCCTAGACCTATGGGAAAGCAGTTAATTTCTGTCTTCTAAGTGCAGAAGTCACAAATTACATTTCACAGATTCTTCATGTATTTATTTTGAAGCTCTTGAGGGAATGAGATGATCTTTAATTGTGCATGTCACACTGTTTATCATAACTGAGTGGCTAGACTGGCTCAGCTGATGATCTAGCACTGCTCTATACCACCGAAACACTAATCGTCCCCATGGAGTCTGATTATGACAGAATTAGACCCATCTTTCCTAATCTTAAAATACTGATATGCCAAAAACCTGAGCCTTGTGCCCACAATGAAATCAGCAGAGGTCAAGTACAAACTGTTGTAAGTAGGATCTGAAAAGCTTTTAACTGACTTTTACTTCACACAACATTAAAAGATCTTTCTCCCTATAAGGAACTACCCATTTTTAAAAGCTTCATGCCAGGGAGGGCAGCCTTCCTCCATACATAGCAGCACCACTGCAAGATGTTACTAACTCCATACACTCCCCACAGATCCCACACTTGCAGGTGGGACTAATGCATCCCTTCTCTACCAATACTCAGAGTTATCAATCACATTAATCAACAACTAAAATTTATTAAATCATAGAATCACAGAATGGTTTGGGTTGGAAGGGACCTTAAAGATCATCCAGTTCCAACCCCCCTGCCATGGGCAGGGACACCTTCCACTAGACCAGGTTGCTCCAAGCCTCATCCAGCCTGGCCTTGAACACTTCCAGGGATGGGGCATCCACAGCTTCTCTGGGCAACCTGTCCCAGTGCTTCAATATAGAGGATTTTGTGGACACAGTTGGATGCAGCACAGATCATCTGACATGACACTCCACAGCAACTCATATAAGGAGGCAGGCATGCAGGGCATTTGGTCACTCGACGGGTGCAATTCTGACCACAGAGTGGTTATAAGATAGTGTGCTTCTGCACACACGGCATCAGTCACCATGGCAGGGACTGTGGCATTAAGCTGCTGCTGACGAGAGTGCCCTCTCTCATAACCACTTGGCACAGGGAAGGTGCTAGCCCTGTGACTTCTCCTCTGATGTGAGATCCCAGATACAACTGGTCAGAAAGTAAGAGGTGAAAACGATTGGCTGCCTGTGGCACCAAGAGTCAGGTTGGGAAGAGGGCAGTTGAGCCAATGACGCACAAAACCAATGCAACATTCAGAGATGTAGTAAAATGAATCAAATTACCTTTTCTGCTTCTGCATTAGTAAGAATTTGGGGGTAGACTCTGTTAAGCTGAAGAATAATTTTATCAACCACTTGCTCATTCAGTCGGCTATTGCTTGTAAGAAAACACATGTCGTGTTGCAGCCGATGACAGTACGACTGATCTAGAGATAAAATAATACAAAGAACGAAACACAGCAGTTAATTAGCAAGTCATTTTAAAATTCTGTAAATTTAATTTTCTTAACAGGGGTTAAATAGCTGAAATAAAATTACCACCATCACGTAATTTTAGAAAGCTGAACTATCTATTAGCGAAACACAACATAGCCATGTGCTTTCAAAGTTCCTTCCACTTCAAATTACCACATTTGAGCTCCTGGCTGGTCACGCATGCTGCCTCTCTCTTTCCAAAGGAAGAAGGTTCTAAATTATTTTGATGTGAAGCACTGATGAATATTTAATCAAATACAGTCCTAAAGTTGTTAAATCACCAAAGATAAATTTTTTATCATTTACAAAGATTATGGAGTTTAAATCTAATGTGGTTTATAAATTTTCTGATGTAAATACGTATTTCATAGCAAGGTGCTCTCTGATGTAGAACAGCAAAAGGACATATATTTGGATTACATTATGTACATTACTGACATCGCTATAGAGCAAGGCTGGTCTTTGCTTGTTGCTTCGCCCCTGACAGCTGCAGTGGGGTGGGATGGGAGAAGCTCACACAGCCAGGCAAAGCTGGGGGCTGACTGAGCTGAAGTGATTTGGCCCTAACATCACCCAACCCTCTAAGAGTTTATGGCTGCCTTTGGTCTAAACAGGAGACATCAGCAACTTGGCCAGTGGAAACTGTGCAGACTGGAATAGAACTGGAACATCAGCAACAGCATCTCTGCCAAAGAGCCATGAAGTGTTTCAGGGAAGGACTTCTGCCTTCAGTTCGGGAGGGAGCGGGGAGAAAGGGCATTCCATAAGCAGCACATTTTTACCATGGAAGTATGCTCAAATACACATACAAATAAACCACATCTATTTTTCTATTAACCCAAACCTCTGCAAACACACCAACCCAGACCTGCTGTTGTTTTAGGTACCATTTCCAATATGACAGCAATGGATTTTGAAGGAGCACAGCTTTCCCTATAGGTGCTTGTCTGTGGTCCTTAGATTAAGATACAGGCACAGACTGGTTCCACAGACTACTATGCCCTTACCAGATTTAGAAAGAGAATGTCCACGACCATGTCTGAAATAAGTGTTACAATGTCAGTACAGCACTTTATAACCGAGCAGCACAGAAAAAAAACCCGAACTCCCCCCACCCTCACGACAGACCCATTTAAAGCAAATGCATAGGTTTGATGGCATTTTGGCTACCAGAAAATACATAATCATCAGCCCTTCATGCCCTGCAATTCAGAGAAGATAAACAAAAGAACAAAGGGAAAGATCCAGAAAACTTTGGCATGATGCACTGCACCTCTGCACAGCCCTTGCCCTTTCTACATCACATTTGGGGTTTTTTTGAATTACACTGTCTTTTTTCTATCTGTGTAGCACTAACAGCGTTTACAGGAAGGGGTTCAGAAAAACCTTCCAGTGTGACCATCATGCACTAATAACTTCTTTGGTGTCAGTGTCACTCCTACGCTAACAAGAATACATGGCTATTGATACTGCAGAGAGCTAACATTCTACAGGCACAACAGGATTTCAGTTCCATTCTTACTTTTTATCCAAACATCATATTATTTCCATATATTTCTAATGCCTTGCTTTCCCACAGCTCGCTGTCAAGGCAGCTTTTTAGTGTACTGTCAGAAACATACTGCCCTTACGTACTTGCTGTGCGACTCCCTTTGCCTGCAAGAAGTTTCACGTTACCTGATTCAGGGCTGAGATCTAACTTCTTCTTTTCAAATCAACTCACTGGCATGCACAAAAGGCTGAGGCAGGACCAGGACTGTCAAGTTGCGTATGTTCATGCAAATACTTTTTTGGGAATTAAGTGCCACATTCCCTGCAGCTTCCTCCTCCTTCTTCTGCCTCAGCTACATGATTTGTAGTGATTCTTAGTGTCACCAGCAACTCTGTACCTTCTGCAAACTTACAAAAAACATGCATTAAACCAGGGTCTTACAGCTAGGAGAGCAATTAAACTTCAAATAACGCTGTGGCATTGAAACAACAAACGACTGCAAGTGCTAAAAGCATGACAAGGATGTGGCAGAATGAGTATACAAAGTAAAATAAAAGCAGGCTCAAAGTGTCAACTCGTACTTGCTTCTTGCTCTGGTGCTGCCTTGTCATCACTGATCCCCGTGCAGGCAGCATGTATAAGTCTATTAGCAGCAACTACACCAGTGAATTTAACTGTGACCACCTGAAGACCACATTTAATTCAAGATCATTTTCTGAGCAGTCAGGAACACTCCATGTCCTCATGGCACTTTTCATTTACTCACACTCATTAAAACATCACCAGTCTTACCGAGGGCTTTTTGCTGCCATCTGAAACCTGCGTGCTGGTGCACCATATTATGGGGCATAAGCCTCTCTGAGATTTCAGGGGTGGGTATGCTTTCTTCCCATCTAAGCCAAAAGGCAGGAGAAGAGAATGAGACGATGCTCTTGGCCTCTCTGCCTACTGCTGAAGACCTGTCTTTGGCAGGCACAATTACGCCTGGCTCAGGCATCTGCAAGATGCTTCTCCCATCTTATGGGATGCTCCATGTCTAAGAAGCACCCATGAAGCAATCTCTCCCCATTCCCACAGAGACACTTCACCTGCCTGCACCTTCATCTCCTCCAAATCACTTCAGTATTTAGGATGGGGTGCAACGTTTAAAATTTCCTCAAGAGCAGTTTTCAAGCTTAACACTAGCTCAAAAAAAGCAGAAGTATCTCACCCTTCCAGTATCTCACCTCTCTTCCAAAAATCTTTGTGCCTCTCCAACTTTGTGAAATCTCTGCCCAAGCCACACAAGGAACTGCCTTCAGGCTTCTGGCAGACCAGAGAAGTGAAACATCCCACCAGCACTGCCCACCAGTGCAGATTTGCACTTCCACTACTAAATTAAAAGACAACAAACAAAAAAAGCCCCACCAATCGTCGTGCCTGGAATGCAGCACTCTGCTTTGGAGCGATAAGGGTATCTGGAAAGCACACGTGCACGTTTGAAGGCACCAAGTAATGACAGCATGTTACAGCATGGACTTGCCCCCAGCACTGCCAGTCATGGCAGCGGGTGTACAAACATGACCACGTTACGAAGCTCTATAATCACTGTTCGTGAGCAGCTTTTTTTAATACTGAACATGCTCGTTACTTACATTTTAAAGTAACAGAAACTGCAAACCAGGTAACTTCACAACTGCAGCAGGGCTATTGATGCACTGTCAAGTCTTAAAAATGTAGGGAGTGGTTGTTAAGGATATTTTTCATATCCACCTTTTATCTCACTGCCTCACAGAAACGACAATTATTGCAAGGAAAATTTTAAATCTTTACATCAAGATGACTTGGGTTTTAAGCAGGAGTCACCCTAGCATTGAAAGGATTGTCATGCTGTTAGCCACTACTTGCCTAGAAAGTTCAGAGCAGCCAAACTGGGAGACCACCTCAATTACCCAGTTTGCAGGAAAGGCATGACACTGCCAAGCATTTTAACTTTAGTTAAACAACAGTAGTTTGATGTTACTGCAGTTCCACTTTCTACTCCACTAGAATATAAACCTCACAGGGCTTAATCCTGTCTCCAGGCTTTGGACCCAGCCACAGGTTTGCTCAGGCATGCAGCGGGAATGGAAGTCTGCAGGCCTTGATGTAACTGAAGGGACGGCAGTGGACTGAGCTCAACCTCACTGAAGAGAGGCAGAAAACACAGCTCAGACTGATACCATGTCACTGAAGCTGACGTAAAGGTTGCTTAAGAATTGGTCAATATTTTCCTTATTCAGGGGAAATGTACGCTTGTCAGAGACAGGAAACTCAGGAATTGTCTTTGACAGTTGAGAAGAAAACATTGCTAATAATTTCATGTTATTGACTTATAATTACTATAAGCCCATGACTTGCCATACATGACTGCTTCTTCCTCTTAGCCAAGCCATAAAAGGACTCTGGGATACAGAATATGCATGCTGCGCTGACATACACAGCTTGCACCTAGCCGCACACACAGAAGGAAAAAAAGGACACGTGTAATTAAGAGTTATCAGAGAAAAAGCCGGAAATTACCAGTTATTTGTAGCCAGCACCTCCTCAAACAGAGAATAAAATGCATAAAATCGGTGATGATAAATACATAAGCAGCAAATGACACTAACAAAGCAACACATTCATCATTTTTCACCTGCAGGTAACAATCACCCCCGCTGCAACCCTTCATAAAAAGACACGTCTATTTTTCCTTCCAAATGGGCAAGTAAGTTTCTTGGCAGTAGCTACAGAATGACCCAGCCATTATACTAAGTGCTGGCATTTTAAGGCTGATGAAATGTATTCTGCTCCTGAAAGCAGCAAGGCTCATCAAAAACCTGATAGTATGTGACCCTAACATGCCAAACTCTCTTCTACAGCACCTACAGGAAAAATGTCAAGGGCAACAGAATCACCCTTCCCAAGGCTCTTCCTAATTTAATAGCAGAGTGCGTTCACACAGAGTTTTTCAGAGACAACTCCTAACGTAGGCACTGGTATGCCAGACCCTGGCAGCAGCCAAGTCATCAGACAAGTGCTGTGCCATTGGCATTATTGCTTGTGGTGAGGCGTCTGGTCCCTGGAAGGTGTCACCAGCCACTGGCACAATGCACTAATGACACAAAACGTACCTTTCAGGTTGGAATTTTAATTCTGCTTAATTATTCTTACTATAGAAGAACCCATGTTGTTTTCTGTAGGTGCTGGTTTTGGCAGGGGTAGAGTTACTTTTCTTCACAGTAGTGATAGTATGTGACCCTAACATGCCAGACTGTCTTCTACAGCACCTACAGGAAAAACGTCAAGGGCAACTGAGCCACCCTTCACAAAGCTCACTCCAGCCCACCAGAGAGGAGGCTGGGGGTAAACAAGGAGTTGGGATGGGACACAGGCAGGACAGCTGACCCCAACTGACCAA
>NW_010240634.1:0-1365 GCF_000690775.1 Eurypyga helias | reverse complement strand
TGTCATGCTCAGCATATAAAGCTGGGGAAGAAAGAAGGGGGAGACCTTTGGAGCCATTTGTCTTTCCAAGTCACACTCACACATGGTGGAGTCCTGCTTTCCTGGCAATGGCTGAACACCTGCCTGATGATGGGAAGTGGTGAATGAATCCCTTCTTTTGCTTTGCTTGCACATGAGACTTTTGTTTCACCTATTAAATGGTTTTATCTCAATCCAGGAATTTTCTGACTCTTCCAAGTTCTCTCCCTCATCCCACCATAGGCGGAGTGAGCAAGCAGCTGTGTGGTGCTGAGTTGCTGGCTGGGGTTAAACCACGACACTGTACAAGGAATATCAAATGGGACTTTGGCTCTCACCTTATCTCCCTCTTCCCCATGCACCCACATATGCTCCTCTACGATCTACTTTCGCAGCCCTTCTGGATAAAACCACATGGCCCTACGGACCTGCCACCTCAGACTGGGGTCTGCATTACCACCTCATGTTTATCACAGTAAACTAATAAATCCAGTTGCATTTCAAATTCGTAGGCTGTGATCAACCCCTCCTTCCAATGCTGTAACACGTAACCACTCTCGGGCCCCGGAAGCATAACTGGTGCCAACCTCCTTAAGTTTCAAACTTTCCAATTAATAACCCTATTTATGCAAGGTCTCTTGATACCGTCTCTTGACACCAGTGTATCTTTATTATGGTTTCATCTTGTGTTCGTTTTTTTCTTAAAAGCCTCCTTCAATTTACCAAGCAGAGGGACAGGATCATTACAAGCCAATAAATTTAAATACCACAGACACAAACCCCAGCCCATCTCTCTGACATTCTCCGTAACAATACACACAGTTTGTACATATCCATTCCAGACACCTCAATGGTATCTGCTGTGCAATGCAAACACAAGTTGCAGCTTCCTGTAAAACTCCTGGGTGATGTTAATAAACTTTATAAAGGCAAGCTGACAACCAAAACCTGAAGGCATGTGACCTGCCATTCGTAGGTGTCCATGCAAACTGCCTGCTTAAGCACCTCAGGAAAGAGCTCTCAACTAAATCTTAGCTTAACACTCATTTAGGTTTTGGCTTTTCCCTTTCAAGAGCCCAAGAAAGGGATGCTGAGGATTTAAGAAGGAATCTGGCTGCAGAGAAATGGTCTGAAATGATCCGACCGCACTGGCTACCAGACGCAGCCCCAGTGAAAGTGGCAATACCGAGGTGAAAGACAACGCGCCACCCTCCCCAGCCACACTCACCCACTGCCACGTGCCGGTGCTACTGGCAAGTTAGTAACCAGAAGTCAAGAGCCTCTGACAGCAAGGTCAGTAACATCTTTATCTGAAATATCTTTTAAAACAGAAGAGAAAAAAAAAAA
>NW_010240633.1:1214-15754 GCF_000690775.1 Eurypyga helias | reverse complement strand
GCCGCCGAACTAAAGCAGCACTGGCGCAGGAGACTCCTCTCGGTGCAAAGCGTCACTGCAGCTGTGCAAAGCGGGAGCGCGGCACTGCGCGGCCTCAGGCTGACCTGGCAGCACAGGCTGTAAGCTGCCGGAGCGGGGTGCACACCCCCAGTATTCATAAGCATCTCACTAGCTTGAACGGTGGTAGGAAATGATTTCTGCTCCGCTGCGGGAGACCGAATCCATCCTCCCCACAGGAGCCTGGGGCTGTTGGACACGGTGGCGTAAGGCGCTAGCAGCTCAGCCCAGGCCCCGTTTGTCCTGGCTCTTGCGCGCTGAAACGCGTCAGAGTTCCGCTGCCCCGCTGGTGCATCCGGCAGACAGCGAGTAGCAGGTCTTGGAGAAGCCGCAGATCTTCGTGTGAAGTTGGTACAAACCGATGGGTGACGCGACAGGCTGCATTCACTGTCACTTGTGGTACAGGACAAGCAGTAATCCAGAGATCAAATGGATTACGTTGTCCAGGAGATCTGGTTGACTGACTCTGGCAGCGACTCCTGAGGTGTCACATCACAACACACCACTGGTGCCTGGAGCTCGGGCAAAGGAAGCCAGGCCAACTGCCGTTGTTCCAAAACAACGTGCCCTTGGAAAGCTGCCTGTCAGCGCTTCGGCAACAGGATCAGACTTGCAAAGCACTTGCTTCGCTCACAGGTAACCAGCAAAGCTGCATTCACTTTGAGAGGGTGGGAAGAAACTCAGGAGAAGCAAGGAATCTGCCTCATTTCAACTGCTTCATCCTGAGCTCACAGGTTGGCACTTTGTGTCTGAATACCGAGCTCACACCCAGGCATGAGCCTGTGCAGAATTAAAACCACAGCTATGGGTCACAGATACTATGAGGAACAGTCCATATTTCCGCACCAGGGGGGAGAGGCAGGGCAGGGATTTTCTGCAGGGCTGCTTAACAGGGCTGGGCAAGAGCCTGAGCCTTTTATGGCTTTGTCTTTGGCAGTATTTCATGCTTGGAAAAGCTGGGAAGGATTGAATGCCTTTTTACAGGGGCACAGAGTGACAGGACAAGGGTTAATGGGTTTAAATTGACAGGGGAGATTTAGAGTGGATATCAGGAAGAAATTCTTCCCAGAGAGGGTGATGAGGCACTGGAACAGGTTGCCCAGAGAAGCTGTGGATGCCCCATCCCTGGAAGTGTCCAAGGCCAGGCTGGATGAGGCTTTGAGCAACCTGGTCTAGTGGAAGGTGTCCCTGCCCATGGCAGGGGGGTTGGAACTAGATGGTCTTTAAGGTCCCTTCCAACCCAAACGGTTCAATGAATCTACTGGAACACTCTGAAGGAGAAAAGCGCTGCAGGTTGTCATAGAAAACAATTACAAACCATTGGCAAATGAATAAAGGGAGAGGGCTGGTGGACAGGCACAGTAGCCAGGATGGCACAAGCCCTTTTTCATACTCATCAGTGCTAAAAATCAGTATTAAGTATTTTGTACTACTGACAGGTTTAGTCTCAGGTTAAAACTCAGTATCCCTACACTGAAGACTTCTGTTCAGAAGAGCAGTAGGCTCTGCAGCAACTACACTGACAATAAAAGCTGCCATTTACACAGTCAAAATAATTGGGCTGGCCTCCCACGCACAGAGCGAGAGGGTCAAGATGGGAAGTTCATACAACTTTTTCCTTGAAGAGCATTATTAGGAAAGCTAACAGTGAGAAAGCTGCATGCTTCAACCAGCTGATGGGCCTCCCAAACAAATTACAGGCATGCTAATCCATAAAGTCTGAGTTCTGAGGTTGGAAATTATTAATGCACCGCAATCCCATTGGAAGGTGTTGCAATATTCATGCCAAAAACCTACTGCAGGTGTATACATAATCCCACTTCCCTACAGGCCCAACAGTTTACAACCCATGTACGTCAGAAGCCAGGAGGAGAAAGTGTTTAAGCCAGAGGAAGTTTGAAGCCCCATGAATCCAGCTTGTTGGGACCCAGCACTGCACTCTGATGAGTGCTGAGAAAGGAAGCACACCTGAAGATGCTGCTGCTAAAGCTTATTTATTTTAAACATGTTCTCCCATCTCAGGTATTTTTCAGACACGTCTCCATTTCACAAATAAACCAGTCTTCAAAAGTTACACAGAATGTGTCGTACAAAAGCCGCAGAAATGGTAGACATACTTCTCAAAAAATAACGATGATCTCACATCATTTACAGCAATAATGTTACAGTGAAACGCTCAAAAAGGGATATCCTTGTCAAAGGGAATTTGAAAAGTAAAATTAATAAAGTTTGGCCTTTTGACAAGACAGCAGGTTGATCTCACTGACCTTAATCACCTGGCGTGAGCTACCACTTCAAACTATGTATTTCTGCAAAATCTGCAAAAATCAACCGACACAGAAGATCAACGTTTCTAAGAAGAAATCTGTTTGAAGTTTTGAGACAGAGAACACCACTTTGAAAACAAAAATAGTGGGACAGCAGTACCAGAAAGTCAGGTTTTCCAAAGCATTGCTGTGCTTTGACTGGATCACCAATGAGACAGCTTTCTTTAGGAAACTTCAAACATTGAAAAATCAGTCTAAAAACTGATCTAATTTTTATTTTTAAGTGCATTAATTATTTTAACAGCACACCGACACTTTTAACAATCTTAAATACAAAAATTCAAAGAACCAGTGTAGTTTTGAAGTTTAGAGCAACTGACACCAAGAATGAAGTCACTAGTATTTCTTAGATTTATAAACCCTTTAGGTTTAGATATGCACCACCTTCTGGGCCTGTACACTCTATAGCACAACCAAAGCCTCATCCTTGTTGGTCGCTGCTTTCAAAATTTACAGAAAGTGATGTAAGAAATTTGGACGTTGGGCTTATTTTTTTGCCAGCTGAGTTACTGAAAACTCTCTTGGGATTTTAACGATTCCTTGGACATAAAAACAGACTCATCCACGGAGAAACCCAAACCAAATTAACAGGAATTATAAGTGTCAAGAATAAGATAGAGGATCTAGTACTAGCTGATTCCAACGGTCCAATGCAAATCACACTTCCTCTTAATTGAGAGTAAGTCCATTTGGTGATAGGAGGTGTGCTCAGAACTTATTTCTGGGAGATGTGCATACCTTCTGCCATAACAACTTTATTTTTGCCAACTGTAACGAATTTGCAAGCATACTGGCCACGTAAGAGGCTAAAGAGATTGTGTTTATCTACCATAAGAAAGGTAGAACGATGACTGCAAAACAAATGACAGCTAAGTAATACAGGCTTTAAATTAGAGCCAAAACTACAAGCAACAAAAAAAAGTTTGGAAATGTGTGCACTACCTCCACAAAAACCTGTAACGAGGTAAAGAACTGGAAACGCTGATGACACTGAAGAAAACAACAGACGAGATAACGACTGGATAAACAGTAATGCCTTCATCTTTTTGGGTTCAGGACCAGATGTGATGATGTGGTGTTAGGACAGTGGATTTTGCCTTGTTGCCTACCGACCTAGAGATTTTTATTTATCTACATATCAAAAAGTTTCTTGCTATGCCTTTCAGTGTAGTATAAAATTTGAAAACATTAGTAGTATATATTTGCTTCTTTTTATAGATCTTCATGTAATTGTGATGTTAAGTAGAACACCTAACAGTAGAAGCTTACCTAGAGTGTTGGTCCAATCTCAAAACACTACTTAGCAATCACACCAGTACTGAAAGAATCTACTTATCTTTTTATCAGGCTCAAGGTGTAGAACAACCATCACGTGCGAGTATGAGACAACATTGTATCATTACATTTAAGGTGCAGTTTTGGAATTCAGTAAGTTGCATCATCCCTTTTCAGGGGAATTATTTGAAGTGCTTTGGCTATTCTCTCTCCTATAGCTCGACTACTTGCTGCAATTATTCTTCGAGACATCAAATCAAATGGCCCACCTAGAAATCAAAACAAGCAAAGTAATTAGCTTGTATCTGGAGAAAATTAAGACTTTGTAAGAAAATGAGCATTTAAAAAAAAAAAAATCAAGCATAAACAATACCTTACTATTTAGAACCAAGTTTTGCCCATGGATAAAAACCTATTTAACACAACAGGTATCTCATATGAGCTACATTTAAATTCTCTTTAGTGTATGCCTACTGTCTTTTTGCACTCTTCTGGGTGCTCAGCCAAGGCAGTAAAGGCTGTTTTGCAGTTTAAAAACATACAATTGACACTCTCTTCGCCTATTAACTGGATGGGAACTCTGCTCAGTAGTGGTAACTTGGAAAGCAGACTGAAAACCCTCTTTGCCTTCTCATTTTAGCTATGTTTTGCTCCCAGTTACCTATTTAAAAGGAGAAGAGAGTAACAGGCAGGACCGTGTATTTACCTGATACATCTAGCAGTACTCCGCCTGCTTCAGTAATAATGATTCCAGCCCCTGCCATATCCCAGCAGTGAATGCCCATTTCGTAATAGGCATCAGCTCCACCCGTTGCCACCAGGCACATGTTCACAGCTGCTGTACCCACCGCTCTAATCCTAAAGGAGACACAGTTGTTATTTTAGCTAGGAACAGTTTGTAAGAAAGTCACCATGTCTGTGTACACTGCCCAGAGAACAGAAGCATCATACACAAAGTGAAGTGAGCTAGAGAAAATGTGATGGAATGCTGCAGTGAAACAAATAAGAAATTGGGAATCAAAGTTTTGCTTAAGCAGCTTGAAGAGCTCCCCAGATACAGTACATTTCCAGAAATAACTGAATTCATAAATACAGAACAATTTTGGTTTAGAGTGAAAACACATCTTAAGCAACTTCTTAACCTGAGACATATTATGGAAGACATCTGCCCATGAAGCAATAACCACTACTCTGCTTTTCAAATACAAGAATTCAAGTAGAGCATACACTGTTCTCAGTACTGAAAAGAACAGTTACTCCAGTTTCTCTGGTGATGCTCAGGAAGCATCTCCGACTTGCAAAAAACCTTAAGAATCATAGAATGGTTTGGGTTGGAAAGGCCCTTAAAGATCCTCTAGTTCCAACCCCCCTGCCATGGGCAGGGACACCTTCCACTAGACCAGGTTGCTCAAAGCCTCATCCAGCCTGGCCTTGAACACTTCCAGGGATGGGGCATCCACAGCTTCTCTGGGCAACCTGTGCCAGTGCCTCACCACCCTCTCCATGCAGAATTTCTTCCTGGTATCTAATCTAAACTTCCTCGCTTTCAATTTAAGAAAGAGCAGTAATGACAAAAAATAAATTACAGAGCATAAATTTGGTCTGGAAAACTTCATCAAAACCCTTGTGTTACAAATTACAGTTTCTTTTGGAAATGTTGATGCATGTAAGTAAGCATGGCTTGTACAAATAATCACAGTAATTAAATAAGTTAAATTAAATTATGGGTAAAATGTACATTAAATTGTAAGTGACAGCAGCTAAGTTACTGCAAGAAGCAACTTACAGCAACTCCAATCTCAATTTGTTGCTTACAAATAAAGTACCAAAGTTGAACTGACAACGTGCCTAAAATGTATTCCCTACTTACAATTTAGCATATACTCTTTAATGACATCAGAAGACTTTTTGAAGGTAGAAAAAACCCCCTATGTGTTAAGTGTCAAAACAAGAATCGTGAGAAACAGCATAAAACAACCACCCTGCTTAGACTGGAAACATGAGTAGGGCCAAGTAACAAACTGTCTACTGAAACCACCTTCAGACATAGAATCGTTTGTTGAAATGTAGGCCTTGGCTTATCTGAAGGAGGAAGCAGGGAACATCACCAAAATAAGAGTAGTTTATGGACAATTTTGCCTTCTTGGACAAGTTAAAAGAAAAAATAATTGTATCCTGGTGTAAGAGGAAAGGGAGATCATCTTTCTTCTTCCAACATACATAAAAACCCCTATGATTTTTATGACCACAGGGAGAAGAAACTAAGAAATGTCATGTAGCTTCTGCTTATCCAGTTTTACTCCTTGTGTGTTTCTGAAAAAAGCACAGAGCTGCATTCCATTTTTTTAGCTAGCAAATACAATTTTTAGTCCTACAAAAGCAAACATGCATTGTTTCTCAGTACCGATTTTGAGGGTTCTCATATATATGTCCAGATTGAAAATGCTAAACATCCTTAGAGTTTCTCTGCAGAAGCTACAAAACAAAAACATTTAAATCTTACTTCATATTTAGGGTGTCAAATGTAAGGCAACCAGTCCTTCCTAAAAATGATCCTATTTACAATATTAACACGATCAGCAAATATAAAAAATTGGAAGTATCTTACCCGTGAATAGGAATACTGAGAAGTCTTTCCATGTTAGAAAGAATTATTTTTATAGTCTCTGGATCACGATTTGATCCCAATTCTGTTACTAAAAGGGATTTTGTAATGTCTGGAAAAGAAACAAAACCTCACTTTTCCAACAGTACTAACAGAGTTTAATTTATTACTTTCTTACAAGACTGAATAAAAGGAAAGTATTTTAATATAAATATTACATATATTTAATGTATAAAAATCTGTTCTTACATAGAAAATGTTAGGAAAAAATAAAACACAACAAACAGAGCATGATCTGGTTCAACTGTGCATATAAATTTATCAATGTCATTAGTAAATAAAATTCTATTGCTATAAAAATTAGAACAGTCCTCAGATCTTTAAAATTCCCACATTAAGTGTGGATTTTACTTTACATAGGGTCGTTAAGTGATACTGATTTAAACCACTAGTTCACACCTGAAAGAAGCTGAATTGCTTGGTAGAGTTGTTACAGACTCTAAACAACAATCACAGACAGATTACAGACATATAAAGAATTAAAAAAACCAAACAAACTAACTAAAACCCACAAGACAAACACAGAGGGAATAAAATTTTCCATTGTTCAGTCCTGATTTTGCAAAGATCACAAGCATGTTACGTGCATCAAAGAGAACACAAAAGAGGTTTCTCAAAACCAAACAACCCATAGCCAAAAAAAGCCTGTCTGTGCAAAACTATGAGCGAAGGAAAGGGAATGTATCCAGGTCTAAAATTGTTGATGCTTCATTTGCAAAATAAATGTAATTGCTAGAAATAAGCTACGCAGCTCAACTTACCTTCTTGGCCTGATACTTGAAGTTTCTGACCATTGCAAAATGCACCTTTCCCTTTCCTGGCAGTGTACATCTTGTCTTCTATACAGCTATACACAATTCCAAACTCTATCTGCAAGAAAAAGTAAAGATACCTTGAGGTTTTTTCTCCTTTCTTCCTATCTACTGTGAAAATACAGATCTTAGTTATAACTAACAACAAGGAAATAATTTGGTTTTGATTGATTAGGTATTAAGTAATAAAAAGTATACCTTTTTGTTTACAACAAAGCCAATTGAAACTGCCACAAATGGAAACCTACAAAACAAAACATTTCACTAATTTATAGCGAGATACTATGCTTCTTTCATTCCCACGCTTACTCTTAAAAATACAACGATCAGTTAAATGTAATGTATATTTCAAAAGGAAACTTGGACTATATAGGAAGTGTTAGTTTTCGGAACTTGCACAATTTACTATGAAAACAGACCCAACAACACCGATTACCATTTAAAAGACCTTCCACCCACAGACACTAAGCCTGTTACCAGCTTAGGGGCTGTCGTTTTGTAGCCGAAGAACACAAGCAAGCCTCTGTGCTACTAAGCTTTCTCAGAAGGAACAAGCTGGCCAAAATGGTCTCATCAGAAGAACTCACCTCTCCCCCTACCCCACTTTCTCCACCAAAGCAACGAGACAGACAGATAGCTGAGTGAGAAGGAAGAGTGCAGGGGAAGAGCAAAGGCAGTGGGAGTATATAGGACGTGGTGGGCTGCATTTCAGTTTTTAACCATCAACCAATTAATTTTTTTATTATTATTTTTTACTCTTCAGAATTTGCAATTCCAAAACACTGCTTAAATTACTATCTGCAAAAAAAATACAGACTTCTAAGTCTGTAAATCCAGCAGAATGGGTTCTTTTGCTATAGCTTTGAACACGTTATTTAGCAGGATTCAGCAGCTGTTTAAAGCTGTGGCACACACATTGGCAGTCAGTTCAAAACTGGAATCAAGTACGCTCAGAAAAAGCTCATCAGGGCCAAAATCTATCATATTTCAATGACAGAAGGAATAAGCAGTCAGCATTACATCCTGGTGCAAAATACCACTAGACAGCTACTGGTGATATTCTGCTTTCTTTCATGGTAGCAGGTCCTAGATCTCAACGAATTTGAAATTCCTTTGAAATCAGCACTTGGAGCTGTTACCGCCTCTCTGAAAATACGGCAACTCCTAAATCTGAGTCCTGTTGCTTTACTGTTGAAATCTGCCCACCTACCTTTGGTACCTGTACCAGAGGCTGCTGACCCCTGCTATCTAGTACAGGCCTCTCATGGAACTGCTGTTGTTGGATACAGAATGAGACTATTATAATACTTACAGAAATACTAAAATTATTACAAAAACCACCCAATGCCTCTCAATAAATACAAATAGGAATCTGTAACTATCAACAAACTCGTAGTACCTCTTTTAAAGCAATTTAAAAGTGAAAGAAAACTTACTTTCATGGAACTGGAGAAAGAAAAAGAATTATCAGTTAAAGTTGCTAACATAAAAAAATGAAAGGTGGACCTGTGTACGAAGTTGGTGGTCCCGTCAATTGGGTCTATAATCCATGTGGGGTTATCTGTCAAAATGCTGCCCTCTCCAGCTGCAACAGATTCTTCTCCAATGAAGCTAGAGCAGCAAACACATTTAAAAGATACAAAGAAATTGTTTAATATGTCTGAATTATAACACTGGCCTTGAAACTAAAATCTTTAAAAGTGAGGTACAGGTTTTTGTATCATCAGTGATTATATGTAAAAAGCTAAGAAATACACAGTTTATCTGGAAAGCACCGAGTACATCTAACCAATCTTGCATCAATATTTATGATGTCAGAGTTAAGCACAATATGTGGGGAAAAGAACTTTACATTTTAGTATCCATTACTGGAATTTACCATTCAGAACATTGATGTTTTCATTATTTTTTCCAGTAACAGCATCATCATATTCTGTCAGAATACTTGCAGCCTTTTACACCTTTCATTTCATTTGTGCTATAAACCACTACTTCCTAGCTTGTGTTTTAACTGAAGAAAGCCTTTGTGGTCATACGCATCTGGTTAGACCACTGCAGTAACAGTTAGATTTGTAGTCTGATTTCAATCCAAGTATAACAGAAAGTTGTTAGTCTCAAAACTCTTAACTTTTACAAGCATTACAAAATGTTAACATGGTAAAGGGATGAAATCCAAACCAGAGCTCCTGAAGAAGACAGTAGAGTGCATGTTCAACCATAATACTAAACCCAAAGAATACACAAGTCACAGGGCCACAGGAACCCAAATTTCACAAGTTCTGCTGCTCATGAAATTATTTGTTTTGAACTGTAAAATTATTGGGAACCATCTAAGTAGGTGGAATTTCCTTCTATGCCTTTTGCATGTTCAGTTTACCACATTACTCAACCTATGAAAAACATGCGTCAAACACACTTTCCTCCACAAACATGTAAAATGAGGAAAACTGCTGGGAGTAAACAAATAAGGTCCCTTTAATACTGCGTAGGAATTTTATGATTACTATGGAAGACGATTGCTCAGAAAGAAACAGCATGTTCCCAAAAAGCAACAGATCTTCATGAACAGAAGGGAGACACTGAATAGTTATTTAGGTGGATGAGTAATTCATTAGAAAGAGATATGCAACAGCAGTATGTCTAATGTGACATCAATTATCTCATATAAAAAGAAACCAAAATATTCTAAGATGTTTTTCAATGTCACAGAAATCATTATTTCAAGATCATTCCACAAGTTTGTAGGCTTGCACTGATTTGGTTAGGTTATTGGAATTTACATCCCCGCAGTTGTTCCAATTCTATGCATATTTATTATGTTTCACATATACAGCTACAATAAGAAATCTTCAAGAAAACGGAAGAAAAATTACCAAACCCACCTTAAGGAAACTGGGTTAAACTTGAGCCATTGTGTCAAAATGTGAAAGAAAGTCCCATATAAGTAAAAGTAAGCAAAATACATACAATTCACCCTTCAAGAATAAATCAAAAATTTATATTTTGGGGGGGGGGGAGGGGGAAGGGTGAGAGCAGTAAAATAAAAAGGGGAGAGCAGTAAAATAAAATAAATCAGTATTCCATATGACAGACTTTAAAATTATTCAGAATCAGAAGACCCTGTCTTCTTTTAAGGATGTTTGATGTTCTTCAACTGTACGAGATTAGCCACCAAAGACACACTCAGTACTATGGGACCCACCCAGCACAGACAGTGCAGGCATGCTGGTTTCAACAGCAGACAAGAAATTTGGGTCCCAGTTGCCTTGGGGCCACCTTTGAATCTCCAGCACAAATAACCAAGAAGTTATTTACAGCTGGCTCAACTGGAAGTGACATTCAGCAGAAGGCTTGAGCAAGGCTTAACTCATGTCAGCAGACTCTGGGGATACCTTGTTTTGTTACTACGGGTCTGGGCAAAACTTCAACCCACTACTACACTAAAATACTTAATATATTGAGAGTAAGGGAAAATTCTGTAGTTTTGCATTCTAATGAAAATTGTCATGAAATTTTACCAGGCAAAATCATAAACTTTCCATTTTCTTCTTCCCATCACCTCTTCCCTTCTACTATTAAAAGTGTTTTGATAAGAAGTCATACCTGTGAGAAGGATACTTTTCTTTTATTGAAGAAATAATGAAGTTTTCTACTTTTTGATCAGTTTCTGTCACTAGATCTACTGGTGAACTTTTAGTCATAACAGATATTTCTTCTTTGAGTGCTCCACGGATTATCTATTAACAAAAGAAAAAGAAAAAAGGGGAAAAAAAAATCTTTTCCTCCATTAACAGTATGGAAAATAACAATTTTCTCAAAAATTTGAACGTAATTTTTACTGTAATTTTCTATAATGTACATACAAAACATGAACAGGAGCAGTGATAAAAACTGGATTTAACTGCAGGAGCTGGGACATACCCCTGCACCTGTCTCCAGCCCCTACTCAGCACAAACTCTGACATGACCTGAAATCCAAGTACTTCAAGAAGATCCACTGGTACATGAAACTGAGCTCCATTTTGTTAGGACAAGGTTTAGATTTATAAATTTAAATACTAGAATTGAATGACACACTTAAGACTGAGCTTAAATCAGCTATTTTTGGCCAGACCCTGGATTTATGATCTTAAAACTATCAGAATCAGCTTAAACAAGAATCCATGCCTCACAGCCCACAGAATTATTTTACTGTAACTTAGAAAGATTTTCTGAGGGAAGACTAATGAGGTCACTGCAGGGACAATGTTCTGCAGGTTCTGCAGCTCCAGGGGATGGAATTAAACAGGTGCCATCTCATCTGGCTGCATTCACATTCAAGTGTAACAAGCAGAACTGCCACCAACTGAACATTTGGTAACCACTCTCACGCTGAAGCTCTGCCAAGATGTGCAAACTCTTCCTTGTTCTACGCCATCTCAGATCATAAATGGGCAAAGTACTGCCACTGCAAGGGATGCTGCTTATTTACTTAGTAAAGCTATCTTCAGGAAGAGAACACCATACGGCATCTTGTGCCAAAACAAGCCCCTGTATGAAGGTGACTGATGTGTTTGCAAGAAAGACTGTCAACAGCTTTCAGGTGGTAAAATAATAAGGTAGAAAGGTGCAGTTTAAGGGCAAAAACTGAGATGCTCTTTATTTACCACAATTCAGAGTTGTTTTTTGGTTTTTGGTTTTTTGGGGGTTTTTAATCAAATTTAAGGAAGAAAGGATACTCCTTAGCCTTTAATTGGACTTGGGTCAACAGAAAAGTACAAAGATGTTTTCTTAAATTAACCAACATGTAAACATGAAAGACATTCCATTCTTGAACTTGAACACCAGTGAACAATTCTGCTAATTTATGTTTTAGACAAAATACTCCTCAGAAGAGTATCTAACATCAAACTCCTTCAAAAGCTAATACATACTAGACTTAATAATGTTATTATTTATAAATAGTTTACACTTACCTCCCCAGCTTTCCTTGCTAATCCAACTGCATAATCCATACATTCTTGCCAAGGATCTGCCATCTTTTCTTAGATATACAGCCTACCAAAAGGACAAATTAACACAAAAATTATTATGGCTATAGATTTACAAATTCCAATTTTCTACAGCCCTGTTCTGGACTGTATTGTTTTTTCCTTGCTGAAATATGGAAGTTAGTCTTACCCTTTACTCTGGGGAAAAACCAACCAAACAAAACCCCCCAAAAAAACCCAAATGCTCCCAAACCAACAAAAAAAAAAAAAGAAAAAACCACCCAGACAAACAAAGACAATTTTTAATGTATTTAAGCTTAATCTAAGTTACCGTTTCCCCCACGTTTTGTGATTATCACAAAGATGTAACATAGGAACATTAACAAGTACAGAGCCTCAGTCTTGAAAGATACATGCATATAAAAGATTCCACTCTTAGACACTGACCTCAAGGTACATAAAGGCTCCGAAAAGCAGTAGTGTGGTTACACACCAGCACATTCCCAAATACAGTGTACAGCTCAGGGCCTTTTTGCTTAAAAATACTAGATTCTTCACTGTAATTTATTGTAGAAGACTGCTGACATACAGCTTAGTCTATTTTTAAATGGTACAAATGACTTGGAGTATCTTAGAAGATTAGAACCTTAAACCCAAAAAGCTATCCTTTCTATATTTTAGTCCTCACTGCTTGTTCTAGGGGTTTATTCCAAACACAAGTATGAAATTATTTTGATTCTACACGAGCAAGTTACAAGATCCCAGGCATTTAAAAATGCCTTCTATATTCTTAAGCATTATGTAGGAATACAAAATATGCTATCTTGTATGCATTTCTACTTTTATGACCGATGTCAAATACAAATCAGGATATCACACCTTATTTCTGATACACCCCCAACAGACCACAAATTCATTCCATGATACAACGGTATCCTGAATTTTGGAATTCTGTTTCATTTCTGAGACCTAGCCCTTTCAGAAGCCTTCTGAGCATTTCCTACTTAAGTGATCCAGTCTTTAAGTGATGACCTGGGTAACAGTTTTATAACACTTGCATATTCACAAAGATCATTTGAAACAAAACAGTGCTGAAATAGTATCAAAAAACCTGTGTAATTAACATAATCCATGAGTCTCCAGTCCGATCATCTTGATGTAATGGTCCCTGCCTCTTTCAGTGTTAAGTCTTAAACAGCTAGAGATGGCTAGAAAAACTAGGTAAAATGCAAAGAGTACGGTGATTTAATTATGTTGATAATGTTCGTTACTGATCATAGCCCTTATACTATAATTTCACAGAATCACAGAATGGTTTGGATTGGAAGGGACCTTAAAGGGCATCTAGTTCCACCCCCCCTGCCATGGGCAGGGACACCTTCCACTAGACCAGGTTGCTCAAAGCCTCATCCAGCCTGGCCTTGAACACTTCCAGGGATGGGGCATCCACAGCTTCTCTGGGCAACCTGTTCCAGTGCTTCACCACCCTCTCCGTGAAGAATTTCTTCCTGATATCTAATCTAAACCTCCCCCCTTTCAATTTAAACCCATTACCCCTTGTCCTGTCACTACAGGCCCTTGTAAAAAGTCCCTCTCCATAGGTTCTGTTATATAAACACAGAAATAATTTGCCGGGACACAGAACTGGGTACAGTAGCACTAGGTAAAGTTACTCTGTTGTGGCAGTACTAGTGGAGCCTTCAGTACACTGACATCCAGTACAACTGCACAGCATTATGTACCACAGGAAAAAATAATTTCCACTTAAATCCTCACTAAAACAGTAACGCCAAAACACATATCCCAGTTATATACCCGCTCCTACACTGAGTTGAAGTCTCTTTTCCCCCCCAGCTTAGTTCTGTCCTCTCTGAATGCTCCGAGACGAGTTTATCCCACAGACTCAGGGCGGCATTCAGAGGTTTGCACCACGAAACAGCGCAGAGGTTTTGACACCGGGTTGGAAGGGCTGAAGGGCGGCCCACACTGCCCGGCGGGTGCGAGAACACCTCCCGTGCCGCTCCGGTGTCTTGTGCGGCCCTGCCATCGCTCGGACCGGGCGCAGCCACACAAGACGCCGGGGCAGCAGCGCACTCCCCTCACATCACCCCGAAATGGCGGCTGAGGAAGAAATAAGAAGCTTACCGCTGGCGCCCTCCGCCGCTGTCACCTTCACCGTTGCCTCCCCTCGCTGAGGCGCGCAGCCGCGCCAATGCGCAGGCGCCAAGGGAGAACCCCCTTAACCCCGCCTCCTCCTCCTCCTCCTCCTCCTCCCGGGGTTCTGTGGCTTCCCCTGCGCCTGCGTGGTGTGTGCTGCGGTGGGCGCGGGAGGGTGGCTCATTGCCTGAGCTGTTCAAGTTACGGTTCAGCTGTTGAAATTAGCTTTTAATATCGATTTATTCTTAATAAGTCAGCCTTGTTCAGCCTGGAGAAG
>NW_010240633.1:0-913 GCF_000690775.1 Eurypyga helias | reverse complement strand
AGGGGGGTTGGAACTAGATGGTCTTTAAGGTCCCTTCTAACCCAAACCATTCTATGATTCTATGAATAATTGAACATGCTGGGCTGAAGATCCTGTAAATGCTTTCCTATGGAGCACGATTGGCATTTCCCTGTGTTTTTAGTGGCCGTAGGTGCCACTGTTGAAAACGAGACAGTGTTACCCAACGTGTGGAAAAAACTTATGAAGGGCTGTGACAAAGAGCATGTATGTCCCTCACTAGTCCCTCCTGCTGGCAGTTCGGTTAATGAGAATAATACCAGATCAGTGACCAGAGACAAGTAATATTTTAAAAATACACAGTAGACGGATTTTCCAGAAAACTCCCTAGCTTTCAAATAAACATTTTTCTTTCAAAAAATTGCAGTACAAATGAGGTGTTTTCAAGATGAATTAAAGTTATACAGAGGGAAATAAACTTTCCCAGGCTGTTACCAATGTCATTGCCTTTGTGTGGTCTTTTCACCCTATTGCCTTTCATCCAGTAAAAACACTGAGGTGTTGCCGTGTTCACCAATTGCACCTGATGTGATGTACTGCCATGTGTAAAATGATCACCTACTGTAAACAAAACAAGGGTTGTACTTTGCTTTATGGATTAAAATGATCATAAAAAGTCTGTATCACCAAAAGAAGCCGGCTTACCCCATTTCACCACTGCCAATCCAACCCACAACTAGGCCCTTGTGCAAGGCCAAATGGAGGTAATTTTGTCCTTTCCACATCAGCGAAGATATGGTTTCCATTCCCAATAGTGCTGCTGTGTGGGACAAGTCACTATGCCTTTTCATGTTTCCTCCTTCCCATTTCATAAACAGGAATAGTCATATAAGCCTGGTTTGTAAAGTATTCACAGTCATTAAAGAATTGCAGAGGGGATGGTGAGGCACTGGAA
>NW_010240632.1:0-8741 GCF_000690775.1 Eurypyga helias | reverse complement strand
CCCCCGATTCTTATTATCCAATCTGTTGCTTTCTTTTTGCTGCTACGGAGGTAACATCAGAAATGTATTCTTTTTCATTTCATTTTGTTTGGAAAAGTATTTCTACTTTTCTATCTGTACTATGGAATTGCTGTAGTTATCATCAGGATGTTTAAAGTAGTTTTTTGCCTTTTGAGCTTTCAGTTATGAAATGTTAACTTGAAGCCATTTTGAGATTCTTATCTTTGATTTTCACTTTAGCCATATAAAAATTGTTGTATATTATTTATGCACATAAACAAAAAATATTTGAAGAATTGCATAAGTTACTTCAAATTAAGTCATTTTATATAAAAGTTGTGCAATTACAATATTAATTTCTATTTTCCTGCAAGAAAATAGGGATAGACTTGTAGATTTTGGTTTTGGAAACCACATATTTTTCTCTGAGAAAAATACTCTGATAACCAAATTAAAGGCATCTTGAACTTAGAATATCTGTACCACCTTTGTTAAAATGAGCTCAAATGTTGGTTAAATGCATTTCAACTGTTTTATGTGGTGAACTCCATAAATATTCCACTGATAAGCATTTGGAAACAAAATTTGTTTCTTCAGTGGTGTGCTGGAAAGCTTTTGGTCATGTCATGTAACTGAATGTTAGCTTAAACTCTTATGCCAGGGTGTGTTTTCATGCTACAGTTCTTGTGTCATTAAAAAAAAAAAAAAATCATTTCTTTGCTTTTTCTGGCAACCTGGCTAGTGATTTAAGATGCTTTAATTTCCCATTAACACAACTGACTTCTGTGTCTCCCTGATATACCCTGTATCCAATTTCTCTGGAAGGGATTTACAAGGATAGTTATCCCTGTTTTGGCAACAAGGCAAGGTCAGAGAATTCTTATGCTACAACACCCATTGAAGTCCATGTGAGGATGCTGAGTCGCTTTAGAGACACACCTATTTTGGAAATCAATTAACTGCTGCCATCTCAACTCACCAACCTACCAATGCTTCCCCTTGTTCAATGCCCAAGAGGAAAATAGTAAAAATGAACACTGTCTCCCTACTGGAAAACGTCTAGTTTGTTCCTTTCATATGTGCCCCTCCACCATGTCCATGCCTTGCTTGCACTACAATATTTTTTAAATTTTTTTTTTTAGTACAAAAGTTGTACCGCTGCCACTAGTGGTTCACCCGCAGTGACAGTGGGGTCAAGTGTGCACAGCCCTCAGGTTCCTACAGCCACTTGCAGTGATAGATCAGCTTAAGCCACCTCAGAGCAATTCACTGTATTTGGAAAACAGCTGCCAGAGCTGACAAGCCCCGACTACTGCTCTTGACAGGCTGGATACATATAGCGCCGAGCTGAGGTTAGCTGCAGTGAGGATGTTTTTTATAGATAAAGCTGTATGTGGGTCAGGTTTGAATACTCAAAATCCAGTTAAGACTGAGGGCTTTAAATTTGCCCTTCAGCTACCTTGAGGGCAAAATAATCTCACTTTTGCAAAGATAACTGTCATTAAAAATGTTTGTCTTGGCATTTTCTTCAGTACAGAAGCAAACTGTAAACTTCTGCATGCTGCTCACAAGCGAAAATCTGTGTCAGTTGCAACACTGTGGTGTTTGGATACTACTTATAGAAGACAAGCTTACTAGTGGCATTGTGAGCAACTTCAAACAAACAAAAAACCACAACACAAGCAAAACTTGATTGGGTCTGGTTTTGATTGGGACAGAGTTAACTTCTTTCCCATGGTAGCTGGTACAAAGCTATGTTTGGGATTTGTGCTGAGAAGAATATTGACAACATACTAATGTTTTCAGTTGTGGCCAAGCAATGTTTACATTAAGCCAAGGACTCTTTCAGTTTCTCATACTGCACCTGTGTTCCCAGCTGTTCTCTGCAGGAAGCTGAGAGGATACACAGCCAGGACAGCTGGCCCAAACAGACCAAAGGGGTATTTCATTCCATAAATGTCATGCTCTGTACTTAAGTTGGGGGAACCTGACCAGGGGCTGTCTCACTCTTGCTGCTCACTTACTGAGCATTGATTGGTGGGTGGTGAGCAGTTGAATCACTTGAGGATTTTTATTCCTGTTGCTTTTTTCCTCTTCATTACATATTATTAATAGTTTTTTCATTATGTTGTAGTAGTAGTAGTAGTCATATTATTGTCATTATTATTTCATTTATTTTCAATTATTAAACTGTTGTTCTTAACCCATGAGTTTTCTTACCTTTTCCTTTGATTCTCTCAGTCTTCTCACTGGGGCACAGGGGAGGTGAGGGAGCGGTTGTGCAGTGCTTAGTAGCTGACTGGGGTTAAACCATGACAGATGGTAAACATTTTGGTATCAATTTTATCTATCCACATTGCTCAGGTGGTTACAACAGCTTTCATATACACAAAGAAGGAAGCCAGTTGACAAACATGCATTATGCACTGTCTTAATATATGCTTTATTATCAGTCCTAAACACCTTATCCTAGGCCCATTTAGCTTTTCTTGTATTTTCCCACTACGTATGCATCTGCAGTGTGGTGAATGTGAACAGTCAGCAAACGGCCATAGTAGTACAGTAGTAATGTCCCTTTTGGCTTTTTGAAAGTCTCCTGAATACCATTGGCACTTGACTTACAAGTATTTCTCCATCAGAGACAAACTGGAGCAACCAGGTGACCTGAAAACTCTCCCCTTACCAGAGGGTGAATATTGTTATGACCCAGCACTTTAAGATTCCGTTTGCTCACATAAAGGCACTTAAAGTTCTCTGGTTTGCTGCTATTAGAATTGTTCATAACTGGATTCCAAAACGTGGTTTATCTAAAAGCACGTTATAGAAGGTGGGAGTTAGAGTTCCATTTCAAAAAACTGCGTACCAAGTGCCCTGCGTGCCAGCTACTGCAGCCAGGTGAAATGTCCTGGTATTGAATTCAGTAAGGGGTACAACAACATTGGTATCTGCTGCATGTCCAACACTTCCTGTTAGATGACTGGCAAACATTACAGTAACATGGCTGAGTTCTCTGAGCCAAAGTACTCACTGTACTGACTGGCAGTGTTTATTTAGGCAGTGTTTCTTAGAGAGCTCATCTCTCTGCTGCCTCCCTCCCATGCAGTGTTTTCCCATTGAGCATGGGTGCTGCTGGTATCACTCTGTTTTCATGCACTCGGGTCCAGGCATAGTGAAGTTTGGGGAGAGCCTCATCCTGAACACAGGATGAACTCTCCTTGGCCTTGTTTAGATCAGCAAAGCTGGTTCTCTTCTGCAGACAGCACATAAAAATCTTGATCCATGGATTCCCAGGTGCTATGTAATACAAATAGTTAAGAATATCCCAGTTTCAGGGAAGGTTAAATCTCAGCTGTACAGATAACAGCTTGCTTTCCACGCTGGAAGGTAATGCTAATCCAGTTCAACTGGTGATTATTTAATGGCTAAAAGGAGGAGAAACCTCTGATGAAACAAGACATTGGGAACAACTGAGAAATTATATGGAATGCTGACTCTAACACTCACTTGTTCTTTGCACCCTCCCCCCCTGCAGTTAGCAGGATTATTTTTTTCTTCCTTTAATAGCTTGAATTTAAGATATGAAGCTAATGCAATTACCCCTTCAGGGATAAATGATGTGAAAATCTTGCAAATCACTCTTAATGCTGCAGACACAGTATGACTAGAGGTTGTCCCTTGAGAGGGTAATGGTTTGAAAGTGTCTTTTCTGGAAGTTCTTAAGTGGAATTTGGCTTAGTATGTGAATAAAAGAAGAGCCACAGACAAGTTTTTAGGACATAGGTATTGTTATAGTCTGAAATCTGGGGGGCCTGTATGCTGTATCTGTCAGAGGCTCATAAAAAAGCTCAGTAACCATAGTAGCAATAAGAGGATTCTCTAGTTGAGGAAGAAAGGTTTGGTAAATGAGGAAAAGCAGTGAATTAAATGGTAAACTTTCTCATTGTAGGAAGTTACTGCCAGGACCTCAACTTTTTATAAATCATCTGGAAAAGGAGAGACAATGGAAACAATTAGTGGTAACTGTGTCACTCAGCCTTGTTAGAGAAGGCTGATTATGAAGAAAGTGTGCAGGACTTTGCAACACTGCATGTGCAATAAAATCACAGATGACGTTCAATACAGATAAATGTAAAATGATACATGTGAGGAAAAATAATCCCAGCTTTATATACAGAATGATTGGCCCTTGGTTGATTATTGCCAATAGTGGGGAAAAAAAAGCTGGGTTTTTTAATTTCACGTAACTGTATCAGCACTGCGCTCAGTAGCTATGTAAAAGATAACTGACTGCTACAAATTATTAGAGAAAAGCAGAGAACAATCAATGTCATTATACCACTACAGATTTGTATGGTGCACCCATGTCTTGACTGCTGTGTGCACCTCTGGTCCTCCTGCGTTTCAGAAAAGTATGGTACAGAAATGAGAACAGTACAAAGAGCAGTATTTAGGGTAATCAAAGATGTGGAAAAGCTTCTGTATGGACCACTAAATAATCAAGAATTTTTAGCCTGAAAAGGAGGCAGCTGAGGGAACTGTGGTAGAAACCTACAGGATCATAGCACTTGGAGCATGTGAGCAGAGGCTGGCCAAACATCTCTGCTAATCCAAGAGCATGGGGCTACCAAATGAAACTACTGAGGGCCGCCTTTAAAGCAATGAAATGAGCTGCTGCTTTATGGTCTGTGTAACTCAACTGTGTAATTAATCCTTGCTACTAGTTGCTAATAACATATATGGGTTTAAGTGGGACTGGACGAACTAATGGCATAAGAAATTGTAAGTAGCTACTGAGTATAAGGACTGCTTTTGGCTCAAGAATTGCCTACTCACAGCCTGGTGCTGGGAGGATATTTAGGAAAAATCAGTATGCCTATGCCATGTTCTCTTCCTCCTTTTTTGGGCAACTGCTAGAGGCTGCTGTTGAAGAGAAAATACTGATCTTCATGGGCTTTTAGTCTGAGACAGCATGCTTTATTCCAAGGCTGATAAATCCCGTGCTTCCATCTTCAGTGTCCCTTGCTCTAGATGTAGCAGACCTCTCCAAGACTCCTGGTTAATTTCTACATTTATACATTTACCAGGGAGATTTAATACTTGACATCATAGGATTACCAAGGGTTCTTGTTTTGGCTGAAGCTTAGCAAAAGCTGAATTTGGCTGAAGCTTAGCAAAATCAAGATGTTTCTGAGAAAATATTAGGAGCCAACAAATGGATGTTTTCTGACAAAAATTATGTTCATCAGGAAATATTTAGCCAGCTGTAGTCATCAGGAGTTTGGGATGTTCAGCAATTTGCATCCTAATGAAGGTAAACTGGGCAGTAACACTACCACCTGTGCAGATAGCTGAAGTAGAGCAGCAGTGCCCTCTTTGGTGAACAAATGCATCAGTGCTTCAACACGAGTGGATGTTGCCATCCATATTTTAGGCAGTTTGTCTTCATAACTGTGCCCTTTAGTACAGCTGTAGAAAATCCCTGAAGTAGTAAATCTGCCTGTTCTGTACTGTTCAGAATTACTCTATGGCAACTATTTCATCTACTCTTTCTTTTCACTCCGAAAATAATACTTGAAGCATAGACTAGGTAGGAAGTCTAGTCACAAGAGAAAAAACAGCAGGCTGGTCAAGGAGGGAAGCAAAACATTTTTCTGGTTCACTAATTTCAGCTGATCAAATTTTTCACAGTTCTGCAATATGTAGTGGAGTTATTGGCACATGCTGTAACTGCAGCTGAAAGCCCTGATGGAGAGGACATGATCTGTTGCACACCTGCTCAGGTTGTTCCCTCTAGAGGCTGATGGCATATTTCTTGTGACAAGTAACACCTGAAGCAACTGTCTGCATCTAGTTAATGTTACCACTAAAAATCCATTGGTATCGATTGAAGTGACGGGTTTGGTACTTTGCAGCACTTCTCTGAAAACACCTGTTACCTTACAGCATGCAAGAGTTGTAAAAGTGTAATCTGAAAATAGGTAATCACCTTTCCTTATTGCGTTCATGATCATTAATCTCAACTCTCAATAGACCTCTTGCACAAGTTTTACAAGGTTTTCTTTGGTGGAGATACTCCTGATTTGCAGGAAGAACAGAATCATGCCCAACATTTTTGTTTATGTGGAAACTTCACAGAGATCTTCCTTGGAAAACTTTTCCCTGTCTTACTCATCTACAACCAGTCTCAAAAGTGTAAACACTTTACAACAACTTCTCTGTAGCGTGGTTTGTTTTTTGGTTGTGTTTGGGTTCTTTTTTTCCTTCTTCCTGTCCTGCTGTCAGTTTGCTTAGACTATTTCTAAGCCTGATCAGGCAGAGTAGTGTTGGGGTGGAAAACTACTTAAAATAATGTGCAGGTCTTGATTCTTTCCCCAATCTGTGCTTCACCAGTGACACACTGTATTGCTGATGAGTTTTGGGGTGTGTTTTTGTGGTGTGGGTTTTTGTTTTGTTTTGTTTTACATGCAGATATTAACTCTAGATCTGACCCATTTCTTTATGCAAAAGTAAAGCTGTGTTGACTTAGTATCCTGGTCACCTTTCAGCCTGGGTAATTATATGCTTGTCTAAATAAGTTTCCCTATGACTTTCATTTCAAAGATGACTGTTTTCTGCCTGTTGCATTTCAACTTCTTCTACCTTCTCTTTTGTCGTTCAGTTGTCCTGTGTTACCTGAAAGTACCTTCGTTTTGAATTGTGTGGCAATCTATTAAAATATTTTCCCTGGATGTACAGTGCATATTGAAACCTTCAGGGAGGAAATATTGTGTGTCACTGTATTATTAGCTCAATTGCTATTATGTAAGAGAAGATATGGGCATATTTTCAAGTTAAAATCAAGGTGAAATAGCAGAGGACAAATACAAAGAACAACAAAATGTTCTAATAAAAAAAAGTAAGATTATTAGTTAACCACTGAAGCTCAAATCTTTTCAGAATGTCTTACATATAAAAGAGTAGAATATGTGCAGTAACAGCTTACTAAACACAAATTTCAATTTTTTTTTTCCTTTTTTTTTGACACTATTCCACTTATTGTTCTCCTGGCCCTGAGAAGAGTAGGTCTACAGAGTTTTTTGCTAATTGCCAATTACTTAGTTTCCCAGTTTTCAGAAAGTCATATATTTGTTTTACTTTGTGCAATTACAAGAGTGGAAAAGGGTCTTTGCTTCCAAAACCTTTGTCATTGTTCTTTATTAAGCTTATTTGTCTACTTCCAATGTGGATCCACTTCCCACCAGTCAATGGTCATCATGGCAAGTCTGCAGTTTGCTGTTTTCAAGAGCCATTATCTTTTGGGTGAAATTAATGACTTTTACCACTGTCATATTTTTACAGTTGTGACATGATTAGCAGATTTTATTTCCATAGCAAAACATTTTTCCTACATTACTGTTTATATATCTATCAATACATGTGCATAAATATTAATAAGCAATGATGTGAGATCAGCTTTTATTTTTTACCTTGTCTTTAATCATGACCGAGTTTAAACTAAGATACTAAGTTGTACCTCCATTTTGTCCAAAGCTACTGTATTTTTTTTACTTTGTTCTCCTCTGCTGCCGATGTATATGACACCTCCCTACTTCTGCAATTTGTTCTGCTATTAGGGTGATTCATTCATGCACCTTGTGTCATTTATTCATGCTGATGGACTGGACCTCTTTCATGCTGTGTGTGAAGGATAAACTTTTATTCTAGGTGGTAAGGGCTGATATGGATCTTTTTGGGGAAACCTGAGTTTTACTTTTCTGCAGAGAACTTTGAGTTTTTTGCCTCCCCACATCTGGAGCTCATGAACTATGGACAGTTACTTCCCTGTCTCTCAAGAGATGCTCTTTGAAGTCTAGGTAAGATGGCCCAACATTCACCTGTTGAATATTTCACTTTCCCTTAAAATACTATGCAGTGGTAGTAACAAGGCCTTTATTTCTACAAAATATGATACTGAGAAAGAAATGATGGCCTCCAAGTCCTTGTAGTAGTCTGCAGAGACAAATTTCATTATTTAGAATGACACACATAGAAGGTGCATGGCAAGCATCCAGTGACTGATGAGGAAAGAGAATAAATGAAATTCTTTTGTGCCATGTAGCCCATGTAATTCTTCATTGATGAGCTGCTTTAAACAAGTCACCATGTTAATATAACCTCCAAGCTTTAGCATCTGTGCTGGGTTTAGTCAGGAAAGAGTTAACTTTCTTTACAGTGGCTGGTATGAAGCTAAGTGCCTGGATTTACCCTGATAGAACTAAGGTTTCTTTTTAGCTGGAGCTGGGGAGTGCCTGCACCAAATTCAAGGTCTTTCTCAGCTTCTGATATTGCAGCTGTGTTTCCAGTTTTCTTGCGGCGGGCAGTGTTGTGGAACACACAGTTCAGACAGCTGACCCAAACTAACCGGAGGAGTATTTCACTCCATAGTACGTCATGCTTGGTATATAGGCAGGGAGTGGGTTCAGGGGCTGTTACATTTTCACCTTCACTGGCTTACACTCTCTTCATTCTCTCTAACCCCTTTGTTATCTGCTTTGCTAACTCCTTTGCTGACTGATTCATGAGTGAGTTGGTGGGTCTGTTAGTTTTCTCAGTCATGCTGTTGCTGATAGGGTTTGCTCAGTCTCTGCTGTGATTGCACTCAGGCTGTGGGTCTCTGGTTCTGACCCTCATTTCTTGGCACCTGGTTGTGCATTAGTGGGTGGGTGGTATGAAGTTGTATTATATTGTATCCTATGTTTTAT